>NW_018221462.1:0-762 GCF_001263595.1 Phalaenopsis equestris
AGTTCAAATCTCCACATTTTGGTCCTTTTCGCTCCAAATTCGCTCCTTTTTTCATCATTTTGCTCCAATGACCCTAACTCATCATTCCTGCAACAAAACATCAAAAATAACTTTCCTTAAAGTGAAATATCATCAAAAGAAGTATAAAATAGGTATGAAAATCTCAACATATTTTTCTTTGGTCAGCCTGTCATCAATAAGGCCCATGCACCTTTGAGTTTAATGCCATCAAAATATTTTCTTATAGCTTCCATTTTAGGGTGTCCCAGCTGAAACTTGCCTATAAGAGTAAATTTACAGGCCTCGGTCAGATTCTGGATATCCATATCATTATAAATGGTAGCCACTTTCCCATTCTTCCTACTCAGAGGTTTAACGGGTCAGCCACCTCGTGGTAGCTATGGGGGAATACAAAATTATCAAAGTCTTTAATAGTGACAACTCCTTTACCCACTAGATCAGCAAAAGTGGCCTTAGCCCACTGAATATTGGTGGATAAATCCATATTATTAAGCTCAGCCATAACAGCTCAGCCTCAATGGAACAGTTTCTAATTCAAAAAAGGTTTTCCCGGGAAGCAGGAAATCCCAGAAAACCAACCTAGAACTTGCGAAGGAAAAGAAAACAGCCACTGGAAAGGGAGGAAACTAAGAAGTTGAGAGCCAGTAGCTACCACAAAACTCAGGAAGTCCATGGAAACCCTTGCAGAGCAAACTCTAAGCCAGCCACCACTCCCAACTCCATGTTTTTATATAATATATA
>NW_018221462.1:2833-21777 GCF_001263595.1 Phalaenopsis equestris
TGCATTTAATACGGCTCCTGACATATTATTATTTTAGTTAATTTAATATAACTTAAATTAATATAACTAAATTAAAATAAGTATACTCCGTACATTTTAAATATATTATTATAGGTTATATTAAACTTATTTTAGCTAAAATTTCATTTATTAAATTAACTAAAATTTTTTAAGTTCAAATTGGACTCCAAATTAATAGACCCTTAAAAAAATGCAGAATAATTTTGAGTAGATCGAACCTCTAATCTCATACACTAGCATGTGTCATTCATTGAGTCAAGATGATTGTGTTGACGACCCATAACAATTTAAGATTATCATAGCATGTATTTGTCATTCATGTTATTATAGGGCAATTGAATGAATCAATCGATTTGAGTTTCTCAATCCATTATTATCTTCATAACCATGTTTATGTTGAGCTATAGGATTCAACTACTACAATCCTTAAGTATATCGGCATCATACTTAGATGTGTAGGAAGCACACCATACCAGTTAACATTCAATCAAGTGTTTAGAATCATTGACATGAGTCAATTTTACACATTTTATATTGCATATAACCATGCTCTTTACCTGTTATTAATCCTTAATTATCATGGATTTATGCTTGAGAAAGATTTTTGTCGATGACTTGTAGGTTACATAAGATCGAGCCTACATTTCAAAAAGAGAAAAACCAAGGTTGAGACGGTCAGAACTAGCATGACTATGCCTGGATTTAGTGTGGCCACGACACTATGTCAAAGGAAGCAGCTGACCGAGCCTAGAAAGACTATGACCACACTGCCCATTTAAATGGCTGGTATGACCATGCAAGGATCCAACGTGACCATGCCTTGTTTGGGTGTTACCATGCTGACGAAGTGGGAAACATTTTTTGGAAGAAAATTCTTGCTAAATTAGAAACTATGGTAATAAAAACTGATTTAGGGCAACTTGGAAATCCTCTTAGAGGGTAAAGGATGTTTGGGGATAGATATGAAGATATTGAGAGAGAGAGAGATTCTCTCTCTTATGGCTTTTTTATTTCCTTGAGTTTGAGGTCCTAAAGGCTATTCTTCCTTTTTAAAAATTTCTTTTCTTATTGAATTAGAGAGATTATTATATGAGAGGGAGGGATTTTTCTTTGGTGAGAAGGAAAGTTTATTTGGAAGTTCTTACAAAAATGATTTCCATGGATTTGTTTTTTGTTGTTCTTTCAATCATGCATAGATAAGTTCTCTTTCACGTCTCTGTGATGTAAGCATTATGGTCTTTGTGATTTTCTCAAATTTTTTTACCTGTGGCCACTTTCTGAGCTTTCAAACAAAAGTTGTTGTGTTAACCTTTGGGTATTATTTAATATTGATATGTCAAATTAGGATGTTAACGTCTTTTGTAATCTATGACTGCTGCTTGTCACTGTAGAGGAACAAAAGGATAACTGCAGAGTTATGATAATAATAAAAATATTCTACTTGGATTTTGCAACCTTGAAAGGGGATTAGAATAATCTTTAGAAATACCATAAGGTTATGCAAATGTCAACTTCATGGGTTTCTAATTTTTCTTCTAATCTGGGCAGAGGCTTAAAAAGAATATTTTATCCTTATTGATAACTATCACATAGGGAAAAGTTAGAAAAACCATGAACCACACAAGACCTGAATCATAAAGGCGTGAACCTCGTTTTTATTGAAGAATCATAAGATTTCTTTGCTTACTATTTTATTTGTTTTCTAAGTGTGTTTTTTTTATTTTTGTTCTCAAGTAGGATTGTGGGAATTAAACCTATTTCTTGTGATCACACTGAACTAGGTTTAAAAGTTTAGTAAACTAGAGATCCGACCTTTGGAATATTTCATAGCTCATTCTTCGTGGGATCGATATGTGGTGCTCTCAGTCTGCATTACTTCTTAACACATATACTTACGTTATACGGTCGACTTGCTTCACTGTAACTTCTTGTACTGTCAAAATTTTGGCTCTATTATCTGGGACATGAGTTAAGAAATATTTTGATTTTAGAAGAAATGTAGTTGAATTGCTGAGAATCTAGGTTTCACACTTTCTATTTTCTTATTTCTTTTTATTTCTTATGTTTTCACTTGTATTGTTACTATGTGTTCTCACAGGCACAGAGAAAAAGGCTAAAAAAATTAAAATTTTAAAAGCCAAGAAGACAAAAATATTTTTTTGGTTGAGTCAGTTTTGCTCTTTCTTTTTTTTACATGTGTTGTTTGCCTTGTTATGTGTATGTTGATTGACTTGTGTGGGTTAGCATGATTTTTTGCATATTTAGAGTCTATCAAATTTGTTGTAGGATCACTTTGTCATTTTCATTTGTATGCATCAGAGAGATGATTCTGACATTGCCCCTTTTGTCCTTGAGATTAATTGAACTTTTAGACACCTCAGAAGAGCACATTCACTCACCGACACACCCATAAATATGGCCAACCATCAGGACTACACCATGAATCCATTTAGAGACTAAGCCAACCCTTCTACTAAGGAAATCCACATGAGCATCAACTTCCCACTACAGATACCAATACATTTGAGCTAAGACTCTTCATAATCCAAAAGTTCCAAAAAAGCCAATTTGCAGACTAACCCAAAATTTTAACTTAGCTAACTTACTTGAACTTTGTGCCACTTATTAACTCAATAGTATCCTAAATGATGCCATTAGACTTAGGATTTTCTCTTTCTCCTTGAGGGATAAAGCTAGTGTTTTGTTAAACTTCCTTGCCCCAGGATCAAATACAACTTAGACTAACCCAACTAAAATTTTTTTAACAAAATAATTCCCTTCATTTAAAATTATAAAGCCTAGGAATGGCATTATCTTGATGAGGCTTATGCATTGATAGAAGAGATGCCCAAAAATAATTTCTTATCGCTTGCTGAGAGAGTTACACCCTAAAAAGTTGCTAGTGTGCATGGATCTGATGTCTTACTTATCCTCACCACCCAAGTGGCTGATATTTCAAGGAAGCTAAATAGACTGAGGGTAAATTCAATACAAGGCCTGCTATCAAGTGAGGGGAAATGTATGGACCAATGGTAGATCCGAGCATGACCACTTTAGATTTTATTAATTTCATAAGAAACCTAGGCCATAACACTTATTCCAATACCTACAACCTAGACTGGAAAAATCAACCCACTTTTAGTAGAGCAATAATAACCAGCAGTGTGGGATCCCCTCAAGCTAAACCTATAAATAGTTGGAATAGCCAAAGAAATAACCCTCAGAAGCAACCATACCCACTAGGATTTCATGCCAATACTCAAACTATTCAAAAAATTCATTACTTGAGGAATTGATATTTCAAATGGGGAACTAATTACAAAGTTAGGTTATAGTAACTAAAAATCTTGAAACCCAACTTAGGCAGATGGTGAATTAAATGAATAATAAACCCCCAGGAACACTCACAAGAAATATTGAGGTCAACCCTAAGGACCAAAATCTAGAGCAACATAAGACAATTAAAGTGAAAATTGGTGAAGAAGAGAGAGATATTCATAGAAGTGTGAGCAACCTTGTTAAGATTGATGTAGAAAGACTTGTCTTATCTATCAGGATAGACCTAGATGAGTGAATCCCACCTACCTTCACCAAAAACTTTAGAAGTCTAGGAAAGTCAGGTAGCTTTACCATCTCCTTTGTCATAGGAGAAAAAATTCATGGGAAGTCCCTCATTGATTTAGGAGTCAGCATTAATCTCATGCCCATAGCCATTTTCAAAGAATTGAGATTAGGAAATGTCAAGCCCATCACCTTGACTCTGCATTTATCTTACTAGTAGGTGTGGACAAATTTATGGGTTATATGTCTAGCCCATCACCTTTAGAAGTATGGGAAACCCAGGTAGCTTTACCATCCCATTTGTTATAGGAGAAAAAATTCATGGGAAGGCCCTCAGTGATTTAGGAGTTAGAATTAGTCTCATGCCCCAAGCAATTTTCAAAGAATTGAGATTAGGAAATGTCAAGCCCATCACCTTGACTCTGCATTTAGCTTACCAGCAGGTGTGGACAAATTCATGGGTTATAGTGGACAAATTTACATTTCTTGCTTATTTTATTGTGTTGGATATAAAGGAGGATAAGGAAATGCACTTGGATTTTGGGAGACTCTTTCTAGCTATGAGATGAGATATCAATTATGTTCATGAGGGGAAAGTGAATATAAAGGGAAATTGATCAAGAGGTAAAATGTGATGTGCTAAAATTAACAAACTTTCCCCAAGTTTATGGGGTTGATCTTGGCCATAAGATAAAGATGGTGGCAATGATAATGAAGAGCTGATTTGTTGTACTTGATGACTTAAACCTCAAAGAGCAAGCCACAGTGGATGAATTTTAAGTAATTTGACTAATGATGAATCTAACCTTAGTTTTGAGGTGGTTCCTATAGTGACAAGGGAACCTGACCAACTTATAAGACTACATGTAGGAGGAGTCCCTATACTAAATTATGACTTGTTAGAAGGAGAACTCACCTTGCCTTTTATGAGTGTCAATGAATATTTAATTGGAAGTGAGAGGTTACTGAAAAAATCTCAACCAAGGCATGAGAGGGGATGGGTGTACTTTAGAAGAACATGAGGGAGTGGAACCATTTGATGAACTTAGTTGATTCTTCAATACAGTCAATATTTGAGGCAAGTAAACTTATATTGTTGAATTGACAATTTGATCATGGAGACTCGGTGTAGGATAGATTATTTGTCATCATCTAGTTGAAGACATTACATCATGTGCTATCTTGGGAGATTACCCGAATGTTATCTTGGGATTTGATTTGAGTGATTGATGCAATTGTGTTGATTTTTTTGTATCTTTATGAGTTTCGTTTGTCATCTCAAACTTCTTATCATTAGTTTTATGTATGGTCCCTCTACCCAGTAGTTGCTCCCTGTCAATGGAGATTTATACTGTCGGTTCTGATTATGTGGTGAAATGTGATAGGTTTTTATACATATGACTTTTGTTATAGTTACTGTTTTGTAAGGCATGTCTGGGATATCAAACAAGTTTAGGGGGGATTAGATATTGATTGCCTTGCAGTAATGTTTCTCATATTTTATGCTTGGATTGTGGTTATTTTCAGAAGTACCTCATGCTGACATCTTGCTCACTTAACTTGAATAAATATTACATTTTTAAAAGAGAAATAATCATTGAAAGGCAGGATTTCAATTAATATCTAAGAACTTTGCCCTCACTTTGCAATCTTTTCTTGAATCTAAAGCATCTCAAAATAATTATTAGAGTGTAATTAAAATTTTAGTAATTAATCAAAGAGTTATCACTTAGGGTTAGAATAAACAAGTTGGTTGATACTAAACTTTTTAGCTAGTAATAATATAGTAGGAGGCTTTAGTAAGAAAATTTTAAGGCTAAAAAATTAAAAGAAAATTGACATTCAAAATCATAAAGAAAGAAATAAGCTCCACCGAATATAGTAATTCTCAAGAAAAACGGGGAAAAAGCATAGTAAAACAAGAGAAAAGTTTAAGAAAAAGAAAAAAATTGTGGCATGCTAGTTGAAAAAGAAAAAAATGGCATAACCTCCCTGAGAAGAAGCTTGAGGTGAGCTGAATAATTAAAATTGGCTTCAATTTTTTTATAATTGATAAGTTTTCAAAATGGATTATAGTGAGATTTTTGGGTTATTATCCAAATAAGAGATAAAAAGTTGTTTGGTTGGTACCTCTCTCCTAACTGATTTAGAATGATTCTTTGATAAATGAAAATATTTCAGGCACACTTGAATATGAGTTATGAGATTTTAGTAAGAACGAGAAAGGGGAAGTAAAGCAAGAATTTTGTTATTAGACATTAAGGAAAATCTAACCCTAAATGAGTTCCATATTTTGCATGGCATTTATATAATCCAGTTAATGAAGTAGGATAACCATATGAGTGCTATTGGCATTATGATAATTTTGGCTAATGTATGAGATTACTTAAGGGAAAATAATAGATAAGTTTGGAGGTATTGACATGAGTCAATTTTAGACATTTTCTACTTCATGTAACCCTTCTTTTTACATGTTATTTTCCTTAATTATCATGGATTTATGGTTGTAGAACATTTTGGTTGATGATGAGTACGCTACAGGAGATCGAGCAAGTATTTTAGAACAAAAAAAATCAAGTAACACTTTTACTACATAAAAAATATGACTTATGGTATAGAGTTTAACTTTTAAATTTCTATAATTTGGTCTAATAAATATAATTATCTTAACTTAAGAAAAATTTTAAACAACTTAAGCCAAAACTAAAAGTGTAAGAATACTTAGTAGTCAAGTCTAAGATTTCTGATTCTCTATTCATTTCAAGAAGAATTGCAATTAGTCACATTAAAGTTACTTAGAATTTTCATATGAAAAAGAACTTCATGAGATCTTTATTAGTAAGGATGCTAATACTCAAATACAAGTTTAGAAAATGTAATAAAGTCTTCTTCCTCAAGTTGATTCAAGTGAAACCAATTTTTAATTAGACATCTCCTCAAGCTTTTCCTCACACAATTTTTTTTCTTTTCTTTTTCTTTTTCTTTTTCTTTTCTTTTGCTTTTAGCTTTTCTTTTTCTTTTCTTTCAGGATTATTTTCAATCCTTTCTTTTTTTTTTCTTTTTCATGTGAGGATTACTATGTGTGAATAGCCTTTAAAGATTTTGAACTTCACTATCATCTTCTTAAAGTTAAAAACTTTTGACATTCCTTCACTTTTTAAATTCATATTAGCTTTGAATATTTAGAAGATTTTTCATAAAGTCACATTCTTTTTTTCTTACATGAAACTCTAAGATTCTTAATACTTCAAAAAATACAATTTCATTTTCTTTAAATAGAAAAATCATAGTCTTATCCTTTCGTACCAAACATCTTAACTCTAGAATTAACTTTCATTATTGAAAAATTTTACTTAAGTTTATACTTAAGTGAAAAATTTTACTTAAGTTTACTATATATTTAGAAACATAAATATAGTTATCTAAAGTTAGCCTCTAATACCAAATATCATGTCAAATTAAATTTTGAAAATATAGCTTATTGAGGACAAATACAATTTAGTTTCTTTCTTTTAAAAGAAAATTTTATTCCCCCCAAACTTGAATTTTAAAATATTTTGCAATTAATTCCATAAAATGTAGTAGGAAGAAAGAGTAAAAGTTCAATCTACTTACTACTATAATATCCTATAAAATTCATATACATTCATAATCAGGATAGAAAGACTGCAGGTGAAAGTAAATCTAGCCTAAAACATGCTTGCAATAATATTGAACTAAAAGGAAGTATAAAAGGAAGTAAATTTTATTTTTCTTCCTATCCCTAAACTTGATTTTTAACTCCCTAAACTTGATTTTTACTTGATTTTTAACATGTATAACATTTAGTACAAAAGATATAAGGAGGAAGAAAAACAATTTAGAAATTCTATCTACCAAAAATGTCTATAAAAAACATCTAAAATTATTTATTAAGATAGAAAACATTTAGTAGAAAGTAAACCTAAACTAACATGCTTGATAAAATTTAAAGAAAATTCTAAGAAGCAGAACAGGTATCGTCATAGGAATATATATATTTATATGTTCTCCAAATCTTTATATTATTGTAACACAAACACAAACACACATGATAAATAAGGTCAATTCTTCCTTTTACTCATCACATCTCACTAAATTACTTCCAATTTCTAACGGAATCACTACACAAACATAATGGGTACTTATAAATGATTTTATAGATTCTAATCCCAAAGATAAGATTATCCCTGATATATTGGTTCTCAAGCACCAACTCCATGCATCACCATATCCTAATAATTAAGCACCTCAAGCAGTTATAAGTATAGTGTAAATTCATCCACGTGTTACTCATCAAATAGGTTAGCTACTTCTATCAAATGAAAACAAGGTTAAAGAAACGAAGTAAAAAAAATTGAGATGGAATTGTCATTGATAAATTCATAATGTCTCTTTTAAAACTCAATTCCGGGTGAGACCCGAGTTAGAGTGGACTTGTCAATTCAACTACTACAAGAGAACATACAAGTCTAATCATAATAAGAAGTTAAGAAATCACCTCCCTCATAACACACAAAAAGCAAATCAAACCACTAATAATCCAAACATCTACCAATCATCAATCAAATTGATCAATCCACACTAAAGCAAACACAATACAACACTTACAATCATAACTTCTAAGCACACTAAGTTAAACCACACTAATAACTATGGGTTGCCTCTCATAATGTGCTTTGTTTAACGTCATAAGCTCAACAAATAATTCCACCCAAATTAAAATTCTATTTAAGTAATCCTTGATCAATCACCTAATCTTTTCCAGATCCAGCGATTCCTACAAAGTCCTTGAATTTAAAATTTTCTTTCAGCTCTTCCATTTCAGATTGATTTATATCCTTGTTCCTCATATTTCTTTCTAGATCCAATATTCTTTTAGTGATTTTCTTTCATATTAAGATTTTCTTAATTTTCATATTAATATCATTCTTAAATTTTATAAGAAATGGTTCTTTATAAGAAACTTCATGATCTCCCAAATTTTTGATCGGATTACCTCTAGATAATTCAGATTCTGGATCAAATTCTTCTTGTTTACTCTTTTGTTCAGTGTTGTCTTTCAATTCTTCCCCTTAGTACTGAGTAAATGGTAGAGGTGGTCTTTCTATATTTATCTTAGTTGAGTAAATAAGTTTTTCTAATTCTATAGGAATTTTTTCTATTTGTGTTTCAATCTCCTTATCCTCATTTCTCAACTCAAAGTTCTTTTGAAACATATCCTCAAATTCTTTTCTAAATATCAGTTTGATAACTTTATATTGCTCATCATTCATCTTTTTAGGTTTTATCTCAGGGTCACTAATAAAATCTCGGGGGGGGGGGGGGGCGCGCTCTTTATGCCTTATTAAATTGCCCCCCAGTTGGTTTTCTATATTCCATAGTGCGACCTCTTGATTTTCCAACTCACTTGTCATTTGAATCACAACCTCTTCTAACATTAATTCCTTCTCCTCATTTTGTGAGTTAGAGTTAAATTCAGGATTATTATTAATTGAGTTAATAATCTGCCCCAATTGGTTTTTCATATTCCTTATTGCGGTCCCTTGACCGGTCCCTTGTCCAACTCACTCTCCATTTCAATGACAACCTCTTCTAATAAATCCTTCTCCTCATTTTAGAGGTTGAAGTTAAAATTTTGAGGAAAAGAAAGTTCATTATTATAATAGCCATGATTATTCCAACCACATGTCTGATTAAATTGATTATCTTTCCAAAATTGGTTTTCTCCTCCA
Source organism: Phalaenopsis equestris (assembly GCF_001263595.1). NCBI lineage: Eukaryota > Viridiplantae > Streptophyta > Magnoliopsida > Asparagales > Orchidaceae > Phalaenopsis > Phalaenopsis equestris. The sequence goes on from NW_018221462.1 coordinate 12,169, forward strand.
AAATTAGTATTCCAGTTAACGCTTGAATAGTTTTCCCAACCTGGTTTTTAATAATCGAAATAAAGATTATATATCTTATGGCTAGCTTCAAAATAGTTAGGTTCAATAATTGTCCAAATGAATTTTCCTGAATATTTGGGGGTATTTGAGGATAACTTTCTATATGTTGATCTAACTTCCTCTCAATATCTTCAACTTGAGAAATTAAAATTGTAAGAATATCTTCCTGAAAATTTGCCACTCTATTGGGTTTTACTCTTTCAAAGCTGCTAACATTATAATCCAAATCTGAATATTCATTATATCGTTGATCCTTCATTTATGTATTATATTTATGGAGTCTTTTCTGATTCATCAATCTCCTAAAAGTTCTCTCTAAATCAGAGTTGTAAAATCTAAGGTCTGCAGCTCCTGAACTAAGCATACAAATTTAAAGACGTAACTAATATGATAGATATCAAAAATATTTTTGGTGTTTTTAATTTTATTTAAAATAAACATACAATAACCAAACAAACTAGATAAAAATACTATAAATTTCAAATCTAAGTCGTATAGGTTTAACTAAAATTCTCCTACCATTCTTACCGAAGCTTCTCCGACAACGACGCCAAAAACTTGATGCGCCCCTAGTGTGTGTTGTTTTTCTGTGTGTTTTATATCAATTTAATTCCCTTGAGACGATGTCAAAAACTTGATCCGACCCGAAGTTACGCAGTAATATAGTTTTAAAAAATAAGACAAAAAACTTGACCCAATTTATATTAAGTATTTAATGTGCAAAATTTAAATGTTATATAAAATATATAAGTTATTTCACACACTATGAGTTCTATGCAAGTGCACGTATTGCTTCAAGTAATATAGGGATTTCTGATTAAGCCCATAATATCGAAGCCACGAGCGATCCTACGAAAAAGCGAGGTAAGAGGTCCTTAATCAAATTCTAGTCTACTACTATTAGTCCTTAGTTTGGAATATCGATTTAATTAGTTTTTCTAACAAGTACTCCTAAATGCAAGTCTTAAGTTTAAAACAATTAAAAACTATTTCTAAATGAAAATATTAATTCTAAAGATAACCCTTTTTTGATGAATTAGTTTGGAGAATTTTGAGATGTTAAAAACTACTATTCTTATGTAGTGAATTAGATAACATAAAGGAATGAGATACATTAAATATTGCATGTGCCAAAAAGGAGCAATTTTAATTTTCTACCCTCAGTCAAGTGAAATAGAGAATCGTTGGCTAATCTTAGGATTAGTCTCTAAATCTGTGGTTAGGCTGGGAGGGTACCTGGTCCAGAGCTCCCACTTCCCTTTCCCTGAAGGCTAACTCTCGCTTTAGTTATTAAACACTAAGACCAAATTAGGGATTTTAGTCTATCACCCTAGAATCTTCAATTCTTCGCCCAATAATATTCCTATTTATTTGCACTCAACCCCTATGAACTTCGCCATCCATGGAATTTGTATGTGGTTCCACTTTATTGAGAATTACACCACCCTCTCGGGTCTTAATGTTATTACAACGAATTTTAACGCTACAACGGACCCTTATTGTAATGTAAATGAAGTGCAAGTAAAAACCATCATTTTATAATCAAAACTTCTTCTAGCATGCATCTCAATATCCTAAACATAAATCCCACTCATTACAAAAGAAAAGTAAAAGTTAAACAGTGACATAATCTTCTCATGCCACTATTTCCTAATAAAAAGAAAGAGTAAGAAAGATACATCACAAAGCGCAAAGAAAAAACAACGGAAAACTTCTTTTCTTCAAAGCAAAATCACTAAATAAGTGTTTACAAAATCATAAGATAATAAATAATAGAATACTTAGTTTTTTCCTCATGAAATAAAGATAAAAATCACTCCCACAAAGTCTCCCGTTGATCCATGCAATATTACTACATCTCCTTACAGATTCTCTCAAAATCCCCTCTCCAATCTCTCTAAAAAGGTAAAAATCTACATTTCTACTCCTATACTAAGATCTATAAACATTCTCCACTTTTTTCCACTCGCACACACATTTTTTCTGACATAAAGTCACTATATTATAGTGTAGGGACAAATTTCTCAAGAGATGCCTCAAGCAACCTTCCAAAAAATCGTCCAAATTCAATGTATATGGGAAAATAACCGTCCCTAGCACCGTCGGTGCCTTTTTTGGGAGCTTTCGACGTTGTTTCTCTTCGTTCTCTTGACTCTGGCGCTGTCGGCGCCACCTTGCAGTAGCTCCACCGTTTTGCTCTGTTGACTTCGTTTTAGCTCCGTTTCATTTTGTTTCAGTTGCATTACGTTCCTGATAGATAGACGTACAAAATAAGCATGAAAATAACCTTTTTCAAAAGTGTAATTTCATTCAAAATGTGTGAGAATTGTGAAGTAGATTAAACATAGAAAGACATATCAAAATGTGCTAAGTCAGAATTTTCTTTCTTGCTCATTTTTACTCCAAAATGCACTATTTTTGCTTCATTTTCTCCGAAAGTCCATTTCTTGTATCTGAAACAAAAAATATGTAAAATATTTTCCTTTAAAGTGTAATATCATTAAAAATCATTAAAATTGAGCATGAAATATATATAAAAAAGTAGATAATTTTTAGACGTATCAATTAAAAAAGTAAAAGTAAATAATTTTTAGACGTATCAATTGACCCTAATAATTTTAATTTATATTGAATTTATGTTTTGTTAAATCGTACAAGAAAATGAAAAGTTTTGTATTTATTCTACACTGAGCCAAATTACTCTAAGAAGTTTCAAATACAATAGATTATTTTAATACTGCATTCCATTTTTAACAAACCAAATAACCCCAAATATTTTAAGGCAATTGATAGAAAATGATTGTAATTGTGAAATGTTGTCACATGTTAAGACATACTCTCTAATTTTATGGAAAAAAGAGAGTTGTGAGAAGAAAAAGAATTAAAAAGTACTTTTGATGAAAAGATTGAGTAGTTATTCAACAAAAGACTTATTCTATTTACTAAATGACAGTAATGTTTGACCCAAAAAGAACTTTTTACTTTTTGGATACTATTCATCAAAATAATTATCGGACATTATTTTTTTTCAAATCTTTACTATTATATAGCATATAAAGTTAAAATTTTTCTAAAAAAAAATTTATATATATGGCTTTCAGGGAAAAATTTTATCTAAATTTTAGGAAAATTTACACACATACCATAAAAGTGTTATGTATTTACCTAAAATCCAACATTTGATATTAAAATTTGTAACATTTTAATGTAATAAACATATTTTTGAAAAAGTGAATTTTTCTTTTAAAAAATAAGAACAATTTTTTAAATGTGATGTTAAAGATTTGAGTATTATATATCCAAAGATCAAAATTTAGATATTATACATATAAATATTTAAGAATTGCTTAGGAAGCATGTGCAACCAAGATCTTATATTCTCAAATGGGTGTAAATGTTCTCCAAATTTTTTTTCTAGCTCAGTTCAATTTTATCGACCTAAGAGCACAAAAAAGTATTCTTTTGACGGGCGAGAGAGAGAGAGAGAGAGAGAGAGAGAGAGAGAGAGAGAGAGAGAGAGAGAGAGAGAGAGATGGAGGAGGTTGCGGTGGTTTCGGACGGTAAATTGGAGCTAGGCCGGCCGGCTGTAATACTCTTATGCGGAAGCCTCGTATACTACCACTGCGCGTACCGGGACTCAAGCCTCCTTTCGCTCTTCTCCGATGTTCTTATCGTGCTCCTCTGCTCTCTCGCCATCCTGGGCATGCTCTTCCGTCAGATGAATATCTCGTGAGCGCTCATAGAAACTATAATCTGTCAGCTCTTCTTCGATTTACGTCTTCGGTTATACTTCAATAATACTTTGGAATTTTGGTTAATTGATAAAAGGCTGTGTTTGTTATAAGCAACTTGATTTTTTCACCTTTAATTTTTTGTGCGTTTAATTTTAGTTTTTGGGAAAAGTAAAGTGTCTCTATTACGTGGGTTAATATTTGAGAATCCCTATCCCTGCTGCAGATGTTCCATTTGATGGACATTTGATAGAACTTAGCTTCTTTGTACATTACTACAAGAAAAAAAATCTTGCTCTAGTGCTTGGTATTGTGCATAGTTTTATCTAGTATTAGCTTCTTATAAGTATTGTGGCAGTGTCAACACTAACAAATCTACGCTCAATGCTAAGTATTCGTACCGGCCCATTTTAAGGTGCAAGCTTTAGTTCAAGGCTGCCTCATGTCGTCTTTAGACTTACGTATAATGACAGAAAAACTGTTATATAAACCATTTTTAATAGCTAGCCAACATTTTTTCATTTCAAAGAACGGTTAGAACAAAAAATTTAATTGTACAACTTGGTGAACTCTACTTGTGGATATCAATTTTGATTGATTACACCTTTGAGGGCTAAGGATAAATTCGGAAAATGGAGGAAAAATTAGAAGATAAGAGGCTATAAGAGAGGTTGAACAAGGGTTGGATTTATGAAATTCATTTTTTATGTGTTTGAGATTATTAAATGAGTAAATCTTGTACATATCTGGTGATAACTTAAATGTGATAAATATGAGCATGTTAGATTTTTTTTTTTCTTAACAATGTAAATATAGATGAGCATACAATTTATAGAGTTAATTCTAGGTAGCTAAAATTAAGAACTACGCCGAGCATAATTTGTAATAAGTGAATATCGTGGAAAGTTTATGTTGGATTTAATAAACTCCAATGCAAACTATGCTACGTTGATTTGTGTGCTGATTGCTAAAGAAGTCACTACTAATGCTATGGTTATGTGGAGAATAATAGAGAATGCTAAAACTAATATTTGATAAAATAAGGAAGTGTTGATTGAGAAAAAAATTATAAAAAAACAACTACAAATGATGCTTTGTGAAATGATTATATGAGATGATAAAAGATTGTGAAAAATATAAAAAATCAGTTTCAACATATTATATGGAGTTTAAAAGACACATTAATATTTTCATTTGATAACATTAATATAGAAGGATTAGGAAGAACAAATGGCAGAAAAAAGGTAATACATATAGAATTTGAGCCAAAAAAAAGTTGCAAAGGGATTTTAACACCTCAAGTTGCACTAAGTTTAAACAAATCAAAACTAAGGATTCATAAGATCACCTTATGTAGTTGGGTTAAACCAAATGACAACAATAATGGAGATAATGATCTTAATGTCCATGTTCCCTTTAAATTGAAGTCTAGTGTTATACTTTTCACAGATAAAATGATTTCAAATAAAGTTTATTGAATTTAAATCAGTTTAAAACATGTTATCATGTGTAATGGGGCTTTCATGTGTGGTTAAAAAGTCTCTTGCAAGAAGGCCATGTACATATGTTTAGTCATGTATGACTAATGTGCTTTATTATTGATTCTCTTAGATCAACTATTACATATTGTCAACTATTTAGGCAAATCTTCTATTGTTTGAGATTAAAACTTCTAACTTTAGGTTGTCATTTGTTTTGATTTCATCTTCATCAGGGAATCCATAACCATTACATTACTTTTTATACTTTATATCCCTTATCATTTGATGCATCGGATCTTCTTGAAAAAAAAACCTATTTCTTATTATATATATATTTTTTGCATCAATATAAATTTGGATGTCTTTCTTCTATGAGTCACTACATTTCGTTAAGTTAATGGGTCATTTTATTGCTTGCATTATCAGGATGCTCCATAACAAATATCGGGGTTTTCAAATTCTCGGTGTTTGGTGGGATGAAAAAAATACATTATAAAACTTTTATGTATTTGGAACTCACTCTTTATACACCACTTAATGCCAAGCACCTCCTACCATCGTTGTTTCTGGTGACCACAACCATCGTCCACTACCACTAACATGCGACGACACTTGCTGCTACTGCCAACTAGCATTCCCCTTCGGCTTTTCCATTGAATTCAGTTTACTTCAAACTAAATAAAATAGTTAATCTTCTACATATATTTTACATCAAACCAATCAATTCTAAACTATTCAAAGTACGCTACATTTCAGTTACATTGCATTAATTTTACATTATATTCTTTTTTTAGCAAACAAAATGGCTCCCTAAAGTGGAGATTCATCATGGCTTTACTCAATCTCATAATTTTTTTTTTTTTCTTAGAAATAAATGCATTTATTATTGATCATCTTATGGTGTCATAACATGCACAAGCTAATAACACTCTATAAATTGGTATTGTAGAAGATGATATTACTGTAAGAATCTGATCCTGTAGAAATATAGAAAGGAAGGAAGAGAAATAAAAAAATATCTATTTCTGTAAAGGATTACATTCTTGAATATATGTAATGGTGAATGCAATAGATATATATAGGCATAGCAGAGTACTCTGGAGACTCATATATGTATGACTGAGATGAGGAGAATTCGTTACATTCCAACGATTGAATTGTTTGTATGCGGTTAATGAAGATGTACTTTTACCGAATGATATTTGTATCATTCCCTGTCAAGCTGACTTCTCAGTTATGAAGGGTAAGCTTGTTGCTAAGCTTATGAAAACGTGGTTTAGGTAGAGATTTAGTAAAGATATCTTCTATCTGTCCTCCATCAAGCTGACTTCTCGGTTACGAAGAGTAAGCACGTTGCTAAGCTTATGAAAACATGGTGTAGGTAAAGATTTAGTAATGTTATCTTGTATTTGTTCATCTATAGGAATGTAAGCTATGACAAGCACATTTGAGCGTATGTGCTCCCTTATGAAGTGCTAATCTCTCTATATGATTTGCTTGAGCATGGAATGAAGGATTATGCACAATCGCCATGGTCGATGTATTATTGCAGTGAATTACAGTGGGCTGTTCAGTAGAGATTTGGAAGTTCGCAAAAGCCTTCTCAAAAATATGACATCAATTGCTATCGAGGAAATAACTCGGCTCTAGCTTCTGTGGATGATTAAGGCACTATAGGTTGTTTCTTCACATGCCAGGAGAGCAGATTTGGACCAATGAAGGAGCACTAACTTGTAATTGATAGTCTGTTGCTTGAATCGATGACCCGACCTGAATTTGAGTTAAGTGCGGAGAGTGAGTGATCCCACTGATAATGGTAGCACCATGTAAAGTGTTCCTTTAGTATATCAAAGGAATCGTTTTGTTGATATAGATTGATTGGTTGATGTAGATTTTGAGAAAGAATGTTTACAGAAAATGCAATGTCCGGCGTGTGCTGGTTAAATACTTTAAAAAGCTAAATAGTTGTTTGTAGAAAGTAGATTTGGAAAATTTTTTGGTGGATTTCAATAATGTGTTGGAGTGGGAAATGAGATTGTTTAAAGGCTTACAATCTATCATATCCGCTATGTGGAGAATTTCCTTGGCTTAGGATGTTTGATTAAGGTAAAATCCATATGAGGTGTGTTGTACATGTATGCCCAAGAATGTTGAGACTGGTCTCAAAATTTTTATAGAAAAGGGTTTGTGGAGATCATGGAGGAGATTTGGAGAGTCGTAGAGTTGTTTTGAGTCAGTAGGATGTCATCTACATAAATTAGAAGGTAGATAAGAGTGGAGTTGTGTTTGTATATAAGTAGAGAGGTATTTTCTTGGTTGTGTTTGAATGCAAATTTGATTTGGTGATGGTGAATGTGTTAAACCATTGGCACGGTGCTTGTTTAAGATCATAAATGGACTTTTGCAGTAAGCATACATAATTAAAATGTTGAGGATCAATATAACCTAGTAGCTACAGTTTTTTGAAGCTGCCCATGGACAAAGGGATTGGAGACATCCTTTTGAAGAACTGACCAGTTATGATGAAGTAAAACAACTAGAAGAAGCCTGATGTTAGGTAGTTTGGCCATTGGACTGAAAGTATCTGTATAGTTTATGCTAAATTCCTATTGGTAGCCTTGAGCCACAAGTCGGGCTTTATCTAGCCACCGAGCCATCTTGATGTTTGATTCGATAGGTCTATTTGCTCCTTGTATTGGCTGTTCAGTGGGTGGGGAACCAAAATCCAGGTATGCTGAGACTTTAGTTCTTGGAATTCAAGCTTCATGGCTTTCGGCCACTGGGGATGTTTGACAACATGTTTTTAGATAGATGGTTTTATTTCAGGTTGCTGTAAATGCATTAAATCAAACAAATGTTTACTTGGTATGATGGGTTGAGTTACTCTGGGTTGTTCTGAAGTTGAGATTGGTTGTTTGGTTGTGGTGGAGGTTGATGAGTAGTTGGCTGCGATGGGGCAGGATTTAATGATGATGTGGATGAAATTGTTGTGGGTAGAAGTGTAATTGGAGGAGTGTAGATTGAAGATGAGGATGAAATAGGTTGAGATGCTAATTGTTTCTAAGGTAATAACTTTTCATTAAAAACGACATGTCTTGATATAACAAGTTTGTCTGTGATGGATCTGAAGCACTCGTAGCCTTTATTATGTTCAGGATTGCCCAGAAATATGCAGGGATCTGATCTGTGCTGCAGTTTGTTTCTTTTGCAGGGTGGCAGCCATGGATAAACTCACAACCATACACTCTGAGATGGCATGGCTGTAATCTGGTATGTACCAAATAGAAGTTGATATGGGGATTGGACTGTTGTAGTTCTAGATAGAAGGCTATTGATAAGGTATACGTCAGTTATCACAGTTTCCAGCCATAGTGATGATGGTAGTTGGGAATCAGCAAGAAGAGCTCGTGTAGTTTCTAGGATGTGGTGATGTTTTCTTTCAGCAATTACATTTTGTTCAAGTGTGTATGGGCTTGTAGTTTGATATATTATGCCATGAGAGTTGAGAAATGTAGTATATTGGGAGTTTTTATATTCCCTCCCTCCATCAGTTGGTAAACCTTGACATTTCTGCTAAGTTTTAATTCAAGTTTAAATTTGATAGTCAGAGAGGACTTCTTCTTTATGAATCATTGGGTGAATCCATGAGAATCATTTTGAGTCATCAACAAATAACACGTAGTATTCATAGCTTTGAATAGATGGAGTTGGGAGAGTCCCCACACTTCTGAATGTATAAGTTCAAGAGGAATAGATGCATTTTTACTTATAGAAATGAAGAGCAAATGACGATGTTTAGCTATAGTACAGGAAACAGGAGGAAAATTGTTGGAAATATTGATAGCAGGCTGCTGCATGGAGATGACAACTAGTGTTTGTGAATTTTAATGACCCAAACGTTGTTGCCATAGATGATCTGTATTGGTGGTGGAGACCAAGGCTTGCTGAAATGAATGAAGATGGTAGAGACCTTCATGACATGGAACTTGTAGAAGAGTTTGTTGAGTTGCTCGATTCTTGATTTATCCATCAGCATAACAATTAATAAGATAGTTGTTCTCGGTGACTAGTAGAGAAATGACGATTAAGTTGTGCGATATTAGAGGTGTGCGAAGCAATTTGGATAGAATAAGCTTACGATTAGGTGTTGGAAGGATGCCTTGTCCAGATTTCAGTATGGGGACAGTATTTCCATTTCCAACAAACACTTGATCTGTGCCTTGATAGGATTCAACTTGCTGCTGTTGATCTTGATCTGTTGTGAGGTGAGTTGTGGCTCTCGTATGAAGGTAACATTTTTGTGGAAGATGTGGCCACTTATAGATGAGCATACAATT
>NW_018221462.1:22726-23532 GCF_001263595.1 Phalaenopsis equestris
TTTGAGAAGATCGAGGAGAAGAATTATTTTTGCCACCTTTTCCTCTATTGGAATTGAATTTACTTTTGCTTCTTTGAGAACATAGAGCTAATTGAGGACCAGCTTGCTTGGATTCAGTGTTGAGATCTGTGGAAATATTGAAATACTCACTATAAAGCAAGGAGTATAGTACTTCCAAATCAGTAGGGGTGAGTTGACTTCTGATCATTGTTTTGAAAGCCTGATAAACTAGAGGTAACCCCTCTGAGTGTATATAGTGTGATGTATTTAACATCAATGTAAGCTCCTGCAGCTGAAATGTTGTCTACAGTGGTTTTTATTTGTGTTAAGTATTGGGTCATGATTTGATTTCCCATTGAAACATTGTGTAATTTATTCTTAAGCTGAGTTACCTGGATATGTTGGTTGCTTACTCATGCTTCTCAAGGGTTTTCCAAATGTCGAAGTAGCGATCTAGACTCGCCACATGTGGTAGTGTTTTTGTTGAAATTGTAGAGAACATGGGTGCTGCCAAATTTTGATCGATTAACATCCATTTATTGTAAGCAGGTGGGAATTATTGATCCAAATACATTTACTGAGATCCACCAATGAATCCTAAAGACCCATTGGATTTTATGGTCTTATACATTTGGACCTCCAGAGATGATGGTTGTCAATGGATAATGAGATGGTTACAATTGATTTAATGTTTGCCATTATGAATTTGAAGGAAGGATTTGCAGTTTCTGAAATATCCATAGATACCAATCCTTCATTTAGATCAGAGGTACCTGATTCATATATATATATATATATATATATAT
>NW_018221462.1:26258-35273 GCF_001263595.1 Phalaenopsis equestris
TACAGATGATGGAGAGGGTGGCGGCTGGAGAAGCTCTACTAGGGTTTTTGTCGGAATGAGATTTCTCTGGAGCTGGCTGACAGCGTGGCGAGCAGAAGTGATGGTTTCCTGTGAATCTATTTTGCTTGGTCACTTGTTTGGTGGCTATTTTTCAACTTTAATCTTTCTCAGGCTCTGGTTTTTGTTTTGTTACTGTTCCATTGGAGGCTGGGGCTTCCTCTCTGTTTTCCCCCTCATGGCTACACCCATTGATGTTTTTACTGATGCTCAATTGACAAAAGCCACCTATGCGGGAGTTGTGGGCAAAGCCATAGACACATTGCAAGATCCTGACAAGTTGGTGTTTCCCCAAGCCTTTCATGATACAGCAGCTGGCAAGGGTTCTTGCCCTTGCATTCATCCACTGGGCACAAAAGATGGGGAACCTGCCATATTCTTTTCTAAGATGGACATTGTCTTCCTCAATGAAGAAGTTAAATTCACTTTTGTAGGCAAATTCCAGTTGGGTCACCCCAAAATGGAATTGGTAAGAAACTTCTTTGACTCGCCTAAGTTTATTGGGGCCTGGAAAATTGGGCTTCTTGATGGAAGACATCTTCTAATCCAAATCTCTGTGGTGGAAGAATATGCTAGGCTGTTGGCCAAGCAATCTATTATGATTGCAAGAACCTCTATGAAAATTTTAAAATGGACCCTAGGCTTTGACCTAAGCAAGGAACCCCCTGTGGTACCCCTTTGGTACAAATTGCCAGGCCTTCCTCTCCCCGTCTTTGACCTGAATGCTTTATTTAACATTGGTAGAGTCTTAGGTACACCTCTAAAGGTTGACACCCCTACTTATAATAAAGCAAGACCAACACTTGCTAGAATCCAGATTGAAAGAGATATTACCCTTCCAGAAGTGAAAAGGGTTTGGATAGGATCTGAGACAGAAGGCTTTTGGCAGGAAATTATTTCTGAGCAAAAACCTTATTACTGTCAGCATAGCAAAAACCTTATTACTGTCAGCATTGTAAAACGTTTGGCCACACGTTGGAGAGATTTTATAGGCTCCACCCCCCAACCAGAACATAGAAATATGAATAAATTGGTCTAAATTACTTAATTGGATTCACTGATACTAGGTATGCTTGTAGTATATAAGGGGGTCAAAACCAAGAAGTTAGATATTTCTACCAAATTTTTTTCTTATGTTATGACTGCTTTGAATCTCTTTTTATTCTTAGTGAATATCTATATATATATATATATATAATGCACAGATGATGGAGAGGGTGGCGGCTGGAGAAGCTCTATTAGGGTTTTTGGCGGAATGAGGTTTCTCTGGAGCGGGCTGACGGCGTGGGGAGCAGAAGTGATGGTTTCCTGTGAATCTATTTTGCTTGGTCACTTGTTTGGTGGCTATTTTTCAAGTTTAAGCTTCCTCGGGTCTGGTTTTTGTTTTGTTACTGTTCCATTGGAGGCTGGGGCTTCCTCTCTGTTTTACCCCTCATGGCTACACCCATTGATGTTTTTACTGATGCTCAGTTGACAAAATCCACCTATGTAGGAGTTGTGGGCAAAGCCACAAACACATTGCAAGATCCTGACAAGTTGGTGTTTCCCCAAGCCTTTCATGATACAGCAGCTGGCAAGGGTTCTTGCCCTTGCATTCATCCACTGGGCACAAAAGATGGGGAACTCTGCCATATTCTTTTCTAAGATGGACATTGTCTTCCTCAATGAAGAAGTTAAATTCACTTTTGTAGGCAAATTCCAGTTGGGTCACCCCAAAATGGAATTGGTAAGAAACTTCTTTGACTCGCCTAAGTTTATTGGGGCCTGGAAAATTGGGCTTCTTGATGGAAGACATCTTCTAATCCAAATCTCTGTGGTGGAAGAATATGCTAGGCTGTTGGCCAAGCAATCTATTATGATTGCAAGAACCTCTATGAAAATTTTAAAATGGACCCTAGGCTTTGACCTAAGCAAGGAACCCCCTGTGGTACCCCTTTGGTACAAATTGCCAGGCCTTCCTCTCCCCGTCTTTGACCTGAATGCTTTATTTAACATTGGTAGAGTCTTAGGTACACCTCTAAAGGTTGACACCCCTACTTATAATAAAGCAAGACCAACACTTGCTAGAATCCAGATTGAAAGAGATATTACCCTTCCAGAAGTGAAAAGGGTTTGGATAGGATCTGAGACAGAAGACTTCTGGCAAGAAATTATTTCTGAGCAAAAACCTTATTACTGTCAGCATAGCAAAAACCTTATTACTGTCAGCATTGTAAAACGTTTGGCCACACGTTGGAGAGATTTTATAGGCTCCACCCCCCAACCAGAAGGAACTCTTACGACACTCTTAAAGAGACTGAGGATGCTACTACTAAACAGGTGGCCAAACTAATTGTGGAGGAGCCACCTCTGCTAATGCTCCCACTACGGATCCTTTGGGAGGTCTGAGTGCCACTCCTTCCTTTTCCACTGCCCAACAGCTAAGTCCCCAAGAATGATAGTGAGGAAAGAAATTAATGAGGTGATTATAGTCACTCCAGTATCTTCCAATCCTGAGTGTGATGATGTGGTGTGCCCCACTCACACTACTAATAAACTTGCAGATACTCTTGAAGATATCAATACTGCTGATATGCAACAAACCTTAGAAGAGGACTGGCAAATTCACATAGCAAGGAAAAAAAAAAGGTGACAGAAGTGCAGAAACTTAAAAAAGGGTCAGCTCCAATGATGTAGAAGGCAAAACTAGTGTGAAGATTGGTTCTCCCCCTAAACCCTTTAGAGGAAGCACTAGATCTAGATCACAGCCATCCCTCCAATCCCTCCTACATAATGATTAATCTCCTATGCTGGACCATTAGGGGTGTTGCTCATCCCCTTTCTCTTAAAAGAATTTTACATCTCAATTACAAATACAAGCTTTGGTGTATTGCCATCTTTGAACCTATGGTTCATAAACATCCTCAAAAGCTCATTAAGAAGTTCTCTGGTTTTTCTCACTTTGTTAATACTAAATAACAAAATTTGGATTTTCTGTAAAATGGAACACATCTGGAACATCCTGGATCATCAACAATTTGTTCATCTCTCCTTCTTGATTAATGCTCATTTGGGTTTTGCCTCCTTTATTTATACATGTTGTGCTAAGGATGATAGAAGGAAGCTTTGGGCTTGTCTACATAAGATCAATGAACAGATGACTTCCCCCTGGCTGGTGGGGGGAGATTTCAATTGCATTACTTCCTCTGCAGAAAAGTCTGGGGGTAGGGTTCCTAACCTCTCTAAAATGACCACTTTCAGTGATAATATCCATCATGCTAGGCTGTTTGACCTGGGTTTCAAGGGATCTGCATTTACCTGGAAAAGGGGACACCTCTGAGAAAGACTGGACATAATTCTGGTGAATGATCTTTGGTTCTCCAATTTCCTCTTCACTTTTGTAACCCACCTCAGCCTTGCTGGCTCTGATCATAGGCCTTTACTGATCACCATAACCTCTTCTCCTCCTTCAGAGCAGCCCACCCTTCAGATATCTCAACATGTGGTCCACCCACCCATCTCTTATTAACTTTGTCTACAACCACTTGAAAGGTGCCTTCCACCCTGAACCTCTGGTCAAACTCAACCAATTGCAACTGAGAGTTGGCAAAGCTCTTAGGAAGTGGAGTTGGGAGGCTTTTGGTAATGTTCTTACTACTGTGACAACTGCAGAAAAAGATGTTGAAAGGCTTGAACTGGGGGTTCAGAATGGGACTGTGGAGGAAAAAACACTTCTAGTTGTACAGTATAGTCTTCTTGTAGCTATAGAGCATCAAAAGTAGTTTCTGAAACAGGACTCCATTAATATTTTTACTGATGGTGATAGAAATACCAATTACTACCATGCCTATATCAAATATAGAAGGAAATGTAACACCATACACTCTATTTAGAATGCTGAAAGGATTTTGCTTACTGATAATTCTGCTATTGCCAGGGATGCTATTTCCTACTATAAGAACCTATTGAATCAAGCCCCAACTAACAGGCCTCCTATAGACAAACACTACTTCTCTGAGGAGTTACACTATACCAGAAATCTTATTCTCACTGATTCCCCCACTGAAAAGGAAATTTCGGTGGCTTTAAACTCTATTGATAGCTCTAAGTCTGCAGGGCCTGATGGCTTCACTGCAGATTTTTACAAAAAATCCTGGGACATTATCAAAACAGATGTTATTGCTGCCATTCATAGCTTCTTCCAGTCAAAACCTCCTTTATTATTTATGTTCCTCTAACTTTGTTCTTGTGCCTAAGTCTGACATTCAGAAAACTTGAGATCATTTTAGGCCAATCTGTCTTACTACTGTGATAAGAAAAATCATTAGCAAAATAATTGTTAACAGACTCCAACCCCATCTTGATAAACTGATCAAATCTAATCGGACTGCTTTTGTCAAGGGTAGGTCCATTACGGACAATGCTTTGCTAGCACAAGAACTGCTACTGGATCTGAATAAGCCTTATAGGGGAGGTAATTTGATTTATAAATTGGATATTAAAAAGGCTTATGATACTATCAATTTGGATTTTATCTTGGAAATTCTCTCTGCTAGAGGTTTCCAACTTGACTTTTGTAATCTTATTGATAGATTGCTAGTTAACAATGAGCACTCCATTATTATCAATGGGCAAGCTAGAGGGTCCTTCACTGCTACTAGAGGTCTGAAGCAAGGGGATTCACTATCCCCCACAATTTTTATACTAGCCAGAGACTACCTGTCCAGAATTTTGGATGAAACTTTCTTGACCCAGAGTTATTCTAGGTATCATCACAGATCTAATATAGCCATTTCCCACCTACTCTATGCTGATGATATCATGGTGTTTTCCAGTGCCCATAAGAACTCTGTGAAAAAAAGTTTATCAGGGCCTTCAGATGTTTCAATCTCACTCTGGGATGAATTTCAATCATGAAATGTGCCAGCTAATTTTCAACAAAAGTGCTTCCCCTAACTGTAAGTAGTGAGTTTCAAATTACACTGGGTACTCTTGTACTCAACTCCCAATCAAATATCTTGGAGTTACTCTCCTCACTGGTAGATCTAAACAAATTCAATTTGATGAGGTCTTAGACAAGATTACCTCCTATCTTTCAGGCTGGACCCAATCTTTCCTCTCCAATGGTGTTAGAATCACATTGCTCAAAAGTATCCTTACAATTTTCCCCTCTTATATCCTCCAGATGGCCAACCTGAAGAAAAGCACTCAGCTTCAAATGGAGAGGGCTTTTAACAGATTTCTGTGGTCAGGACAAAGACAGCAACTCCATTGGGCTTCTTGGCAGAAGGCTGCTAAACCTACTATGGCTGGGGTTATTGGTTTTAAAGGACTGCATCATCTACTTCAAATTAATCTGTGTAAGATATGGATTAAATTCAGAGCACAATCCTCCCTGTGGGCTAAATTCATGTTGGGTAAATATTGCAAAGATCAACACCCTTCTCTCTCTGTTAGAAAATTGGGGGACTCTAAAATTTGGGTCAGTATGCTCAAAATCAGACACATTGCTGAAGATTTATTTCTTTGGGATATGGGTAAAGGGGGTGGCCTGGTTTTTATGGATGTCCAGGAACAATGCTAAATTTGAAAGAAATCCCGCCAATGTTGCTCAGGCGGTCAGAAACTGTGTATCCTACCTTTACAAAATGATAAAATACAAAAGATTCCCCAATATCTGCAACTCCTATCCCAGTGAGAATGTGACTCCCTCTCTGATATGCAAAGTATTTTGGAGACCCCTTATGCCTCATATTGTCAAAATTAATACTGATGGTAGCTTCATTGCAATTGGGGCTGCTAGGGGGGGGGGGGGGGGGGGTGGGCAACACCCTCTGCAAGTGTTTTTTAAGTGTATTTTATACTTTCATACCCCAGTCTTGGCTGTTGATGTGTTTGAGACTGAACTTATTGTTGTGTTTTGGGCTTTAAAACTGGCTGTTAAGGCAAATTGGACTCATTTATGGGTGGAGGTGGATTGTACTGTGGTGCTTAATTTACTGAATTTTGAGGAGCAGTCTCTCTGGCATCACACTCATTGGCTTCAGCAGATTAAAGTGCTCATCTCTCATCTCAATGTCACTTTTACATTCAATTACAGGGAAGCTAACAAACCTGCACATTGGCTTGCCAGATTTGGACTCAGCTCAAATTTTGTCTCTGTCTCTGTCTCCCCCCTCCCCCACTTCTCTTCCTACTACATGGAGATCTGATTGATATCACCCATTTCAGAATTGCTGCCCCCAACACTTCCAGGAGATGATTGCTCTGTGTTTGTTTCTTTTTGGGTTCTATCTTGTCTGTGGCCCGCCTGTTTTTTTTTGGGCTTTTTTTAGATTTTCTTTTTTCCTTACCATTGTTGTGATTGTAATCCTCTTTTTAATCTAACTTGTATTATTCATATTAATTAGCGATAGAAATTTAAATTTTCGTCTGATCGTCTATTCTTGTGTTAGTAATTATGATCACTCGTGTTGGTTCGTGACATAACCTAAACCATCCAACCATCTAATTTATTTAGTATATGGATCATAAAGTTTTATAATCAATACGACCCAATTATATATATAGATAAATAGATAGATCTGAGAGAGATAGATAGATAGAGAGAGAGAGAGAGAGAGAGAGAATTGTATTGATCTTATTTGATCCTAATCACAAGTATCATGCTATCTTGTACTAGTTATTCATATGATTGAGCGTAAAACCCCTAATAAATAATTTTAGGATCCAAGAAATAATTTGAGTTATTACTATAGGGAGCCATGCATTTTTGGATGGCCTTATTTCTAATTTTTGGAATAATGTTTTGTTTTTAAATTTCCAATCCATTATTGGACAACAAATATGCATTTCAACATATTCTATCAAGCTAGTAAATATATATCTTTTTTTTCCTAGCTTGGCATAATTTTTGAAATTGTGCTTAATTGAGTCCCTTTGTGAAAATATCTACAAGTTGGTTCTTTGTAGACATTTATGATGCGTAAATTAAACCCTTGCCCAATTTTTTATTTATAAAATTTTTATGAATCTCAAAGTGTTTCATTTTATCATTTGTACAAAATTGTATATAATAATTATTTTTTTGTTTTTATCACACTACATTCTCATCAGCTCTTCCTAATAAATCTTCAGATCTTTAAGGATAATTTTCAACCATAGTTACTCGCATGTCTCTTGCACTATTTCTTTGAATTATACTTTTGAGCTAGATATTGGTGTACCATTTAATTTTTGCTTTTTCATTTGACAAGATTATCTCTAAGTGGTGTAATATCGTGTGGATCAGGTGTGTAGAAGAGAACCTACATATTGCATCAATGTGAGCTTTAAGTTCCAACTTCGTGTTTCTTTTAAATAAAATTACTCTTACCCTTTAAATAGTTAAAAATTCAATAAACAACCTGAAAGAGAACTTCTTCCAAATTTATGATCTGAATCGATTGGTTCATACTTAGGTTTACACACTAGTTGGTCTTTAGTGACTAATCTTACTATACATCTCTAAAGATTCACTTTAGCTTTAGATTTTACTGTAAGCTTCCATTTGCTCCTTGTTAAATTCTTTCCTCTATGGAACTCCAAGATATATCCATCCTCGTGGCTTTCCTCCATTTCTCAGTAGATAATGTCTTAGATAATATTTTAGGGAATAACATGGTGTTTGGTTTCACGTGAAAAGCTTTATGAGATAATGAGAACTTCTCAAATAGTCTAATTTGATAGAGAATATAGTTGTTTTTTATCCAGTCTCCTGGTTTTTTTTTTATTTTGAGTAGATGTTGGTTATTCATGATCTTTTGTTCTATCTTTGGGTTTCTTTCGGGTCAAAGGTTCAAAAATTATAATTACATCGTTTTTTGGATTTAGAGAATGTTCCTAAGCTTGCATTGGTTATTGAATTTGAGCTTTATCTCTTGAACACTGTTGACCTCATTTTTAGTGAGGTCTTAGTCTCCTACTTCCAGAACCGATAATCTAGCCTTAGGAGTTCCTCGTTGACCATCCTAGTGGACTAGTAATGGAGTTCACCTCCCGTAGAACTTCAAGCCACTTCTTGACTCATTTTTGTGAAGAACTCGCATGAGTGGTTTCAAGCACTCAATTTCTAGTTGCAAGGGCTAAGGACCAACATGCAGAGGGCCTGAAAATGAGTTTTTATAGGATCAAACAGCCTTAGGTGAACCCTTTGTGACTCGATTACTCGCGAATGTTGTAATTCACACAGTCACTGCACCACACACGACTTTGACTTGATTTGACTCGTCCGCCGGCAAACTCGCCCGAACGACCTCGGATGACGAAACGGACCGCCACCAACACGTCCGGAACGTCAACTGTAGCTGGGAAGGACACCCGTATTGCCTGGGTTACGCGTGCGCACAGTTTGCACGGATATCGATGCATTTTTTTTAGCGGTGCGCGGGCCCGGGCTTAACCCAGTTCCGACTTGGGTTTGGGTTCGATTCAGGCTGGACATGGGCTAATTACTTCAGCCCACAAAATTCAAATTTCAAATTTTAAAATTTAAATTTATGATTTAAACCCCCATTAAATATTTTCATTTAAGCTGGCTGCCTGAAAGGAAGTCTTAATTCCCCGCCAATGTAACGGCTCCCTTGCTTAATTCGGGCCGCCCCCACGTCGGCTTCTTCCTTGGAGGAGTGACACGATTCTCCTCCTCCTTTATTCGATCCTGTACTCAATCAGCTCCCGTCTCCTGCTCGGCCCGATTCGACACCCGCTCGATCCCGTACACCTCCCGTTCGCTTCCGCTTGTTCTCCCCCGTCTCCCGCACCGAAGCCGCACATCCCGTCACTGCGCTCCTTGTTCTTCCACGACCCGAAACCCGTGGCTCTCCTTCTCTCCCAATTCGTCTTCCGCTCGAAAGTTTCGCCTTCCTCTCGATACGATTCATCTTCACCGCTTGCCTCTGCACCGAGACCTTCAACTGTCTCCCCTCCCCCTCTCCCGCA
>NW_018221462.1:35621-38594 GCF_001263595.1 Phalaenopsis equestris
AAGCCTTGCTCACGCTCGGCTTGACTTTTCCTGCTCGGCTTCGCTTCTCTCGTCGGCTCTCCTAGCTGCGCCCGAAATTCTCGTCGGCTCTCCTAGCTGCGCCCGAAATTCTCGTCGCCTTGCCTGTTCGACTTCACCTCTCGATCCAAACCCAGCGACACACTCGCTATTAGAATTAGCTTGCCACGGGAACACCGCGTGCAAGACCTTCATTCAAACCCAGCGACACACTCGCTATTAGAATTAGCTGGCCACGGGATCACCGCGTGCAAGACCTTCGAAAGTCCCATATTTCACCTGTTTAGTGTTCGCTACAGCGCTCAGTCGTCCCTCTTCGTCACATAGATTGGTACCTCTTCTAATTCTTCTCAGTTGCAGTTGCAGGTATATTCTTCCAGCTGTTGCATCTTATGGTTATGAAATTGTTTACGTAAATTTGAAATGGAATCCTCTCCACATGAATACATTCCTACTAATTTTTGAAGAAATATAAACAATATTTCAATTATATGTTATGGTTAATTTTAAGTGCTTAGTTTCTGATTTTATATTTCAAATGCAAACATTGCGAGCTTCCAATGATCATTTACTTGCTAATTTTAAACATTTTGTTGTTGGTTTATGTTTCAAGTATTTAAATGCAAATATTGTGAAGTCTCAATAACCATTTAATTGTTGATCTTAAATACTCATCTGTTGATTTCATGCTTTAAGCACTCGAAAGAAAATACTACGAGGCTTGAGATGACTGTTATTCTAGGGCTTGAATGCTTCTTTGCGAGTCTATGTTCTTTTACTTCCAAATGTCTCCCTTGAGGGCTGTTTTACATGTTATTTGGTGGGTTTAAACATTGCGATTTTTACATGTACTATTTTAGAGCCAGTTTATTAACTGATTTCGGAGAATTTACCCATTATCTTGGATTGGATTTCCTAGCTGATTTTGGGACATTTAAGATTAATGTTTTGAGCTTACATGTGTTGTTTGGGAATTTTAAAATTATTGTTTTAGGGCTGATTTAGAGAGTTTTGTCCACTGTTTTGGAGGCATTAAACCCACCATCTGCGGGATTGTTCTAATCAATGTTTTGAAGCATTTTGGTGGACTAATTTTGAGATAATCTACGCACTATTTTGGCAAGATTTATGTAGCCTTTAAGTGTTGATTTACATGTGGTTTAGAATTTTATTTACGGATCCCTTTTTGCCCAATGTTTTGGATTTCAATTGATTGTTATTTAAACGCTTTTAGGTTGATCCACTCGTTGTTTTCCCCTTGACTTTACTAGTTTTGGAAGTGGGTCTGCCTCATCTTTCTTTTGTTTTACTTCTTTTCAAATGGTCAAGTCAAAAAAATGGGAATTTCTGATTTAAGTGAGAGCCCATCTACCTAATCTCTGCAGTGTAACCTCCCAAGTTTTAGGAGCATACCTTAGATAAGAGTCCATCCACCTAATTCTCAGCATAGACTTCTAGATTTTAGGGGCACGCCCTAGGTGAAAGTCTACCCACTTAATTTTTAACATAGACTTCTAGATTTTTAGGAGCACACCTTAGGTGAGAGCCCATTCACCTAATCTTAAATGTAGGTTTCCTAGAACTTTAGGTGCACATCATAGGTGAGAGCCTATCCACCTAATCCTAAATGTAGGTTTCCTAGAATTTTAGGTGCACACCCTAAGTGAGAGCCCATCCACCTAGACCTCAGTGTAGGCTTCCTAGAGCTTAAGTACACACCCTAGGTGAGAGTCCATCCACCTAGTCCTAAGTGTAGGCTTCCTAGAGCTTAAATACACACCTTAAATGAACGTTGATTCATCTGATCCTCAAATGAATAATGAAACACGCCATTAGAGCCTGATTCACGAACTGATCATGACACTAGACACCAGGATGCACCGAGACGTGACTCATGCTTCCTTAATTAAATCAACAGTGAAATTCCCTCAATGACTTAACCTACAATAAAACCCAATGCATTGGGATTTGAGCTTGGATATTACACTCAAATTCTCCTGGCATCATGATACTATTTGCCGACTCTTGATGGGATCGTTGCCTCCGATACTCTTAGGTTTCATGTAGTCCTAGCGCGATCAATATAATTAACATGTGGACTATATTACTTTACAAAGTATTTATAAAAGTGAAATTTTTTTTCTTGTTAAAGTAAACTCTGTATGCATGAAAACTAAATTAAAAAAAATGAAAACTCATAAAAGATCACGATTAATCACTTAGATCAGTTAGGATTGCCCTCCGTAGATTATCAGGTTTTGGTAGCTCCTACTCAAATTTGAGAAGCACATAATCCAGCTCTGAGCCCCCACCTTTATCAATGTTTTACACTTAGTTCTGATCTTCCATATATGACTATGAGTTTTCTTTTACTTGCTCGTGTTTTGCTACGACTCATTTTTCTGAATTTTTCCATACTAGATGCTCCTGTTTAATTTTCTATAATTTATTTAAATTTTCTACAAATATAGTATACTTTATGATGTTAACCATGCAGCGGTAATAGAGGCCCAGGTACACATTTACTTTTTATGCATTGCAATTTTACTTATTTAGCTTACAACATTTTCTACCTGCATTTATTTACTTTACATGTAAAACTAAACCAAAACTGAGAATGACAAAAACATATTTTCAAAATCAAACTCACACTTTCGGAACAATAATAAAACATAATACACTCCTTTTGGGTTTACGAGGATTTCTCAGATGAGGTAACATATGGTTGCTAATGGGAGTTCTCCAGTTTAAATGAGCTTAACAACTCATTTAGGCTTAGTAAATTCAAGAAAAAATAGTAGTGCCGGAATGAGGGAACCATAGAATCCAGACCAATGTTGCTCTAATTAAATTAAAATCCCCCTTAAAAGAAAAAAAAAACACTACGTGATGACAGGAGCTTGGAACCAACTTTGTGGGTAGCAGGACGAGGAGCTTGGAGCGAGCAGCAAGAAG
>NW_018221462.1:38725-47626 GCF_001263595.1 Phalaenopsis equestris
CAAATAATAAAATTGGCAGGATTGAACATTTAAATAACATCATCTCTAAAAATGCAGCCACACATTAGGATAGTTTGGGAAGTCACTGAGGGTTCTCCTCAGGATCTGTGACATCCCCTACCTTTTCTTTCCTTTGGACTCCTGAAATAACTGTTCATGTTTGAGCCACTCCCATTTGCCCTTCTACGTCCTACCTTGAAAACCTGAACCTTGAATTCTTGAAGACTAGAACCATTGATCATTATCGAGAGTTTTCTCAAGTGACTCCCGTCATTTGGGATGTAATTAACTATAGGGGCTTGCCTCTATAGGGAACTTGGAACCCAGGTAAAATAAACCCTATTTAATCTTTGTATTAGATAGGGGAACTTATCGGTTATATATAAAAGGTTCGCAGACTAAACGGATGTCACAAATCTCTTAGTTTGCAGGATTGGGTCTATCGCTGAGGTCTACACTTATCTCTCGGGAGGGCGTAGTATTCGCGGTATCAGACACGATTATGCAAACTATCAGACTAATGAGATCCATTTGGTCTCATTTTTCAAAAATTAAAACATACTACTTTTAAAACTCAAACTATATATCTTTTATACTTAAATTAAATCTCAAAAATTATTTTCATATACCATATTTTCATGAAAAAAAAAGTTGACCGACAAACACATATATTTATGTCTCCAAATATTATGATTTGGAATCTCTATGTTATGAAGAGTATGAGAAAGTACCTTCAAATTTTGGATTAGTTTATTAAATAGTGTGGGGACAATCTTAGCAAGATTAGATTAAGACTTAAGTGGAGAAGGTAGATCCAATAAAAAATTTTTATCATTATCTGTTGTAGCAGAATTCTCTCTGTAGATAATTTTGAGTAAAAAAATTTCTCCTCTTCGAAAGTCACATCAGTAAAGTTAAATAATTTTATGGATGGTAAGGGTTGTGTTAACTAATCCGAATGGTTAACGAGGTTTTATATTTTTCAGAGGTTACCTTCTCGGATTGAGTTGTTAGAGTATTCATTGAATCATTGTCGTCATGACTGTGTTTCTACTGCAATAAATTACAGAATCTCGCCAAAAATGTGGGTATCCAGTTATGGAGAACAAGATCATAGATTACTCTGGTAGAATTCGAAGCTTGCATCAGGTGTGCGAGTAGTGATATCAACACAAGATATGGTCCATGGAAGAAGAGAAAATACCAAAAATAATAATTCTATAGTTAGAGAAGGCACCTATGCATAGAGAGACTAGAAGCAATGATGAAGACCCTCGAGAAGAAAGCTAGAGTCCATTTTGAAAAGATTGAAATGATGAATGTTGCTAGAAGGATTATAGCAATTTTGTGGATTGAATTAGAGAAAAAATTTTATCTAGGAAGAGCCTCGACGTTTGTAAGGATTCATGATGATCAGGAGAGAGGTGCATCGACTGGAGAAGAATTGACAAAGCCAAATCCACATCGACATTGATGATGAGTAGCTTTTGAAAGAGATTGGCATCTATTTGTATTCATTTCACTTGATTTTAATTACTAGTAATATGCAGCCTTGTACAAGCTTTGCTTAGAGAAAAATGAAACACATACAAGAAAGGAAACATACAAGTCAGTGTGAAGTCACCAATAGAGAATGTGTAGTGCATGTTTATATTCATGGTAAGAAATTACTAACATAGTTGATTACATACCAATTCATACCTTTGATGTCATTTTGAGTAAAGCTGAAATCACCTGTTGAATAATCATTTTATATTTTATATGATCGAAATTTATAATCTTCATTTATTAGTATAGTGAAAGTTGAAAACTGTTTGCAAAGTGGTGAAATGGTATTTTTGACGAATTTAGAAGATTTGAATAAAGATATACATGAATTGAAGAATATCCCAGTGGTTTCAAAATTTTCTGATGTAATTTCAGAAGAGTTGTCAGGGCAACCGTCAAAACAAGAAGCTGAATCTCTTATTAATGTACAACCTAATGGAATAAAACATATCAAAGCGTATGCAAATATAATATGAAATTTTTAGTGTAAAGAATGTTGGTAATAATAACAAAATAAAACAAAAAAATAAATGTATGTCATTGCTTAGTATAATGAATTAAAAGATTTGTTAGTGGCATCTTTAACTCTTTTTGAAAAGTTTCTTTCTTTTTAAAGAATTTGAGCAAATTTAAGTGCGCGTGCACGGCATATGTAAGGCTTTGAACCTTGGACCTAGGATAAGCGGTCGAAAAAGAAAGCTCTCAACCACTAGGATAAGCGGTCTTTGAACCTAGGATCTCTTGGTTGAAAAAGAAAGCTCTCAACCACTAGGATAAGGGACCTCTTTGTTGAAGACAAAGTTATCAACCACTAGGATATGTGTTGCATCTTCTATTAGTAATTGTACTCTTCTAATTATTGTCGTATGAAAGTATATTTATTCATAATTGTTGTGTACCAATTCAATTGTGAATATCAACGAAATCATGTTAGTCTCCGATCAGCATACATATTCATTTTTTTTGTATGTTTGAATCTTATTTTAACAATATTTTCCTTGTTAAGCTTGGAGCTCACCAAGTATCATAATCTTTTATTTTTAGGGTGGGGAAAAGAGTTGTTTAGTATGAAAGTATATCTATTCTTAGGAAAGGTGTTCCAACTCATGGTTGAAGATTATCCTTCTCTAATAGACGATAGTTTGCAAATCATGGTTGAAGATTGGATGAAAAGGTGTTCCAACTTAATCCATTGGTTTAAATCGTATCTTTCTCTATATTGTTATTTTTGTAGTCTTTGTATGGAGGAAAACTAATTTTTGTATTTTCTATTCGAAGTAAGAGAGGGACGAAAGTAAACAAAATTCAGGTTTTCTGTTTCATTTTTTGAACATGTTTTGGACTTTAAATTCCCAAAATCTAAATCCGTAAACTATATGTTGATATCCATCATTGTTTTAGGGATATAAAGCACTTTGACTTCAATAGCACTTTATAAAATCTTTGCAGTACGTAACGGGGTGCACTTTTTTGTCTTTGCTTTGACGGAAAAAGTGACATCGGATTTAGTTAAAGAAAGAGCAGTTGCGATTGAATATTAATTTTTGAGAAATACAATAATAACTCGTCGGTACCGAAAATAAGCTAGTGTTTTATTACTTAATATGTGGGCCGTATAATGTATTAAAAGGTTAATTATTTTGTAAACCTTCTATTTTGTTGAATCTACTTTCTGATTAATTTGAAAGTATGCGCTGCAATAAGTTCCATGTCATTGTATGATTTTCAAATATCAAAATTTCAGGTGATTGTCATTCTCTATGCACAGTCAGTTTTAGGACGAATGGCATCTGGCGCTACAATTGCTTATGCTGGTAAAATTTCTTCTCTAAATGTCTTTTTCTCACTTTTTATCCTTTCCTTTTTTTGGTTCTTTAATACACATTTTAAGGGTAGGGAGTAAGAAATTAACATACAAGTCCTCATTGTTCTACCTTTTGTTGAGCCATGAGTAGTACATGTTAGTATTTCCTTTGTCCCCTAGTAAAACGCCAAAGAGTCCTCTGACTGACTAATTACATGGAGCAATTTTAGTCTCAAATCCTATAAAAGTGCCAAATTAATACCCAGGCTCTTCAATTGGGGTCAAAATAGTTCTCCATTGGGACTATTTAAGCCCATATTAGAATACTTAGGGGATTAAATTGTTACTTTTGTAGATTGGAACTAAAATGGCCCACTGCAAAAAATCAGGGGACTATTTTGACACTTTTCTCCCTTTTTTGTGGGGTTATGTGGCTACTAAATGCAATGATTTATTGAGCAGGATTGTGCATTTGTTGCCTCTACATCTTTGCACAAAATTCTCTGATGGCCAAATTCACTTGTAAGATTGGAAGAAGAGGGTCTGGTGGAGGGGCTCAAGAGAGCATGTAAACAGAAGAAGCTTCCATCATAATAGAGTTTTTTATGCCTAGCATTCACCTGTAGAGTCTATCGCATTGCAGTGTACAGTGAAGACAAAATTATCATTGTTCATAAAATAATTCTATTGAAAATGTGTAATTAATAAATTGAACAAATTACTATTTTTGTTTTTGCAATCTCTTTTGAGTTTTTTCCAACAAAATCTTGTTCTGTTCCATATGATTATTGTTGTAATTATTCGATGCTATAAATAACT
Source organism: Phalaenopsis equestris (assembly GCF_001263595.1). Classification (NCBI taxonomy): domain Eukaryota; kingdom Viridiplantae; phylum Streptophyta; class Magnoliopsida; order Asparagales; family Orchidaceae; genus Phalaenopsis; species Phalaenopsis equestris. Next base: position 42,897 of record NW_018221462.1, read on the forward strand.
ATCAGGGGTTTGTTTTTGAGCAGATTGAGGGCTCCATGATGGCTAACAGGCATTTTTATTTTTTAATTAATCATACAATTAGAAGGATAACATTTTATTATTTTTTTAATTAATCTTGCTATATATTTGCATATTCATTTTGTTATTATGATTCATCTATATCTACATCAACCTCTTACAATTTTACGATAGATGTGCATAATACAATCACAACAAAAAGCTGAACTACGTTGATGTGGGTGCTAGATTCAACCAAAGCAGAAGTCTCGGTTTAGTAGGAGGCTAAACCAGTCCAACTGACTCCTTTTCCTTGGGCGGAACTTGCCACCTAAGTTCTCCCACACCCTCGCGCTACAACCACACTCTTTGCCTATCTACAATTTTAAATATATGTGTTGCTGAGTTTAGTGTTCAGTTTTGGTCTTGTTCTGATTACAGAGTTCCTACTGTCGGGTGTCTTTTCCTTTGTTAGGGTTGTATTCGAGGATGGGTGTTGCTTTAGCTGTATCCTGTTTCGAGGTGGTGGTTATTTCGTCAAGCATGCTTCATGATCCTCTTCCCAACTGACTCCTAATGTTCTTGTCCTCTTCCTAATTGCCGCCTAGCTTCTTGCGCATCTCCTAGCCGCCGCTCAACCCACCTGGAACCTCCCCTAGTGCTGACATTTAGGTGTACAACTGATCTAAGGAGGAACATTTACATCCTCTAAGGGCAGTGCTCGTGGTATTCTACGCAGATAACCTATATGCCCATATAAAGAAGTACCACTTCATGATAGATCATGTATGCTTTTTTGTGTTATATTGTGTTTAGTGCAGAAATTCAGATGAATTCAACTGAAATTGAGGCCATTGTGCGCTGGACTGTATCCCAGTTGTTCATCGAGCTGAGTCAGTTTCTGGGACTAGTGTCATTTTATAGGAGATTCATCAAGAGCTTTAGTACCATCAGCCTACCCCTATGACAGATCTTTTAAAGGGAGATAAATTACAGTGGAAAAGGTAGCTTAAAATAGTTATACTGAACTCAAGGAGAAGGTGTCCCAAGCGTCAGTCTTGGCACTATTAGACTTCAGCTGGATGCTCGAGGTATAGTCTGATGCATCTGGCTTGGGATAGCAACAGTGTTGAGCAATGGAGGTCACCCCATCGCCCTTTTCAGTGAGACGATGAATGATTCCATGAAAAAATACTCGATGTACGACAAGGAGTTTTATACTATTGTGAAAACTTTTGAGCATTGAAGCCATTACTTGCTGACAAGTGAGTTCACGCTGTTCTCAGACCACGATGCCTTGAAATTCTTTGTCAAGTAAATTGAAGGGCCAACATGCAGGTTGGGTTGAGTTCTTGGCGTCGTTCCAATTTATACTTGCTTAAGCACAAAAGAGGGAGCCAGAATTGTGTAGTAGATGCGCTGATCATTGCGATGCAGGCACGCGTTGTGGGCTTTGTGGTAATAAAGGAGCTTTACGAGACAGATGAGGATTTTAGGAAAATTTAGAGGTGTCAGGAGAAGGCTATCGGGCAATACCACAAAGTTGATGGATACTTGTTCTACCAGAGTAGGTTGTGCAATCTTAGATTTTCGTTAAGGGAGTCCATTATTTAGGAAAATCACAGTGGAGGACTCACTAAACATTTTGACAGGGACAAGGCTCTCGCACTAGTGTGAGAACAAGCCCCAACTAGTGAGAGATATGGAGCATTACGTCAAGCAATACAGGATTTGCCATATAGCCAAAACCATCATTACTTGTACCGGAGACAACGTGGGTGGACGTTAGCATGGATTTTGTAGCGGGACTTCCAAAAACACATCGGCATAAGGACTCAGTCATGATTGTGGTAGATCAATTCTCAATGATGAAAAATTTTGTATCATGCCACCCGACAGTGGACACGTCCCATGTCGCTGACTGTATTTTAGGAAGATTGTGAAACTGCATGAGATACCCAACACTATCACTTTAGACAAGGATGTCAGGTTTCTGAGTCACTTATGGAGGATTCCTGCTTCTTTATCATTGTACCTTTATTTTTTGGACTGCCAATCACAATCTTTCCAGGACTAATGTTCCGATCTCCAGTTTCAGTAATAAGACTATCATCAATTATAAACTTAACTGCTGAACTCTCATTAAGTTTTCTGATATTAAGAAATGGAATTGGAATGACTTCCCCTACCTCACTTGAATTCTGTAGTTTTGGGCACCTCTGGAACAAAGAACCAAGCTTTTTAAGCGCCCCCTCCCTATCATACCATGTCGGCGAAATCTTTTTGCATCTATATTTTCATCAGTGCCGAGTTGTTATAGATGCTTATGAGCTCGAGCTTTCCAAGACCTTGTCGTCCTCTGGCATGAGTTCAGTTTCAGCCACACGTTGTGAACGTCCTTTTATGTTCTCCCATGTTTGGCAGACATGGTTTACAGGTCTGTGTATCCACACTCTTACTTTTCTTACCTGGGCTCAAATTCCTTAGTGCCTTGCTGATGTTCTTTGAAAGATGAGCCAGTCTAGTTGTTTTCTGAATTTTTGTTCACTATAGGTGTTGATAATTCCTGATTAAAAGTTTGAGATGTGGTTATAGAAAATTATGTATATATGAGATTATATGAGTCTGGCACTGCCTGCTGAAGCATTAAAAACACGTCACCTTTTCTTTATGTACAATAATTGATAAATGTAGTTTTCCCATTTTTATGTTTCGCAGATTCAACCATTTATCACATCTTTGTCTCCACTTGGTAGGTCATTGATATTCATCGAACAAACTCTGCAGAATATAAAAGCTTTTAGTAGAAAAAAATGGGGATAATATCTGGATTGAGAACATGAAAGAGCAAATTTTTCAATGGAAACTAAACAAGAAATGAGATTTTCTACGGAAGTGCTAAAGATTAACTTTGATTAAGTAGTAATAAAATCAGCTGACATATGGCCCCATGATAGGACATCTTAACATTTATGTGGTTGATTGACTGATGTTCTTCATCAATTTGCAATGGCTCGTCATAAAGTTTTCGGTAAGAATTTTGGTCGGTGAATTTGCAAAATATATTTAATGTAATATAGATATGTAATTTTGAAATGTAATGTTTTGATTTTGGAAAATATGGGATCTAATTGGTCCCATACATCTAATAGTTTAAATAACCGATCATAATACCAAAGACAATATACTATCCCGAGAGATAGGCATATTACTTGACGACATGCTCGATTATATAAACTAAATAGTTTATGAAATCTGTTTAGTCTGCAAAATTTTTATGTATGATCGACAAGTTTCCCTACTTATTATAAAGATTGGATAAAGTTTATTTTAGGTGGATTCTTAGTTCCATATAGAGGTAAGCTTCAATAAGTAGTTACATCTCAAATGACCAAAGTCGCTTAGAAAAACTCTCGATTAAGATCACTAATTTTGTCTTCAAGATTTCAAGGTATAAGTTTTCAAAGCTGGACATGGGAAGGCCTAAAGGGAATGACTCAAGTTGGAATAGTTATTTACGCGTCCAAAGGAATGAAAGGTAGGCGTGTTGACCTCATTTTTGATAGGATCATCTTTTTCTTCGAAGCTTAGGATCTAGCTATAGGAATTTCCTATTGACTATCGTAGAATCTTTGTGATGGCCCACCCACCTAATAGAAATTCTAACCACTTATTTGCTATTTTTTTTGAAATTTCACGTATGTGATTTTGACCTCTAGCACCTAGAAGGTTGGAACCAACATGAGAAAACTCTAATAGAATCTATATAGGAATGTGAAGCCTTAGGGGCACCCTATTTGACCATGGGTGGCTCATGTTTGGTTTCACACACACAAACACACACCCTAAAACCCTAAAATTACTTACACTTGACTCACCTCCTTACTCCTTTTGCAAGCTCATGTAGGTGGACCCAAGCCTTTAACCTTTGACTATAATGGTTACGACCAACATGTTGAACATCCAAATGAGTTCTCATTTGGTGTCTTATGTTTCCAAGATGGCTATTCATGACATGCATGATTAACACCTTAAACCCTAAATCCATATAAAATACCAAATTTACCTTAAAATTCCCAAAACTCTAAGAAATTGTAAAAAATCTCCAAAATCATACCAAACTTAAGCCAAATCAATCATAACCACCCATTAACCAATTGTACCCAAATCCACCAAAATTGGCCCAAAGCATGACATGAAGCCACCCACGGAACCATCCATGAGCCTCATATGACCCATGCATAGCAAATATGACAAAAGGAGGGGTTTCTTTCTCCTCCCATTAAGCCTCTTGCCCAAAACCTAATTCAACCAAAGTCTCCTTCTCCGTGCCAAATCAATCACCCAAAGCCCTACCTTGGGAAGGAACTTAACCTATTTCCATCGGTTAAACCATGGTTAAACTAACCTAACCAACCCATGACCCATTTTGGGGAAAATTGAAATTACTCATGCTTAGACCAAATTAACTCCACATCTCTCCACACCTGACCTCCCACAGTATGGGGGCAATTTGCCTTGGCCGGCTGACCGCCCTAGCTATCGGAAAACACTAAGACTGAGGGGCTACCCATGGCCAAAACCCAAAATTGAGACTCCCGAGGTGGCTCACCCCAATTGGCCCATAATTTTCTCCTTCCCTCCACCTAAGCTTCATCTTGGTCACCCTGGTCTGCCCTGTTGGCAACCATGAACCCGCCTAAGCTTCAACATGGTTTTTCTGGCTTGCTATG
>NW_018221463.1:0-1117 GCF_001263595.1 Phalaenopsis equestris
GTATCTTGTTCTGATTTTGATTAAGTAAACATGGTGCGAATGAGAAAATAACATTTTTTAAAATTGTGCAACTTACTGTGAATAAGATGACTGCTTGATGATAAAAGCTATGTGCACAAAGATGAACAAGTTGATTATTTTCTACATAAACTTTGACAAAGTATTCCTAATCGAGTCATACACTTCAACTTTCAAAAATCAGGAGAAACTACTAAAAGGAACTTCAATAATTTATAATACTCAATTGGAGTGATGCGACGTAAAATGATTAAGCCTCCACTACTCCAAACTCCATATAAAATAGAAGTGAATTCTATATTTATGCTTTTTATTAAGCTATTCACAAATAACGTTTCATGTTACCTTTTTTTATAACTTTTTTTTCTAAAATAATTTCGTGAATAGGATTGTGTTGCGGTCATAGATGATACAAAAATTATGGCGGGAGTACCATAGAATTATAAATGTGCTAGTAGCAGTGAAATTAAACTTAAGATATATATTTGTTTTTGAAGGTTGGGAAAGTTTGACCCACAATGCAACCGCCCTTAGAAATGCATTAGAACGACCTGATAGTTTACATGTTCTAGAAGCTATATAAATTAGGTTCATATTAAATATTATAAATAGTTAATTTTTTTAATTAATATAATTTATTAATTATTGCTGGCAAATACTGGTTAGCTGATGGTGGTTACTCAACCAAAAAAAAAATTATTTCTCCATATTGTGCAGCAAGATATCACTTAAAGGAGTTTAGTGACGTTATACCAAAAAAATTATAAGGAGTTACTCAATCTTTGACACTCATCTTTGTACACAACTGTGGAGCGTGTTTTTGGTTCATTGAAGAACCAATTTGCAATTTTAAAGAGAGAACTGAATTTTTCATTAGAAAACCACGCTGACATTGTAGTTGGTTGTTGCATATTACATAATTGGTTATTTACTCAAAGTGGAGATAATTTTTTTATCTCAGAAGATGAATGAGTCATATGAGGTTATGTTAAAAGAATATAAGATCACATTTGAGATGACTCTCAAGTGTGGCTAGAAAAAGCATATCAAATATCTGTTGTCATGTGGAATTGCATGAATACTATTGGCTATTAGTTGA
>NW_018221464.1:0-349 GCF_001263595.1 Phalaenopsis equestris
TCTTGTTTTATGTTGATCTTCCAATAAAATTCTATCCATACTGATTGAAGGACTGTCACCTTTAATATAAGCAAATATCAGTCCAAAGGCTTTCTTATATCTTTTAAAGTTTCTAACAACTATTGTTCTTGCGCATTAGTTTGTTCTAAGGATACTATGACAGGTAGTGTAGATGAATCTCCTAAGAATGCATACTTCAAATGTGTAGGAAGTGTTTTTGATTCTAGTTCAGGGGGTTTCTTAATAGATGAATTCAAATTGTTATCATTTTCTACATGATCTAGCATTTCAAATTTTTCCCGAACATATTTCATTTCTTCTGTACTCGCTTCCATAGACTCATCTTGGA
>NW_018221465.1:0-212 GCF_001263595.1 Phalaenopsis equestris
GAGAGGAAGTTCTGTTACCTCTAAAGCCCATCACGGAGGTGAATGTGAAGACTTATTATGAGAATTTAATTTTTGGCTGGAGAGGAGGATTTTCCAGAATTTATGGATTAGAGACGTCTGGTGCATCGTCTGTTGCATCTTCATCACGACCATCTACTTCTCGTGCTTCTACACTACAGGTGATACCAAGACTCAGGATGAGTTATTGCAAA
>NW_018221466.1:0-7812 GCF_001263595.1 Phalaenopsis equestris
ATAAGCTAGATGTTTAGTAGTTTGGAACCAATGATTTGCAAGCAATAAAACAGAATTTGGCAGTGGACTTTAATTACTTGTCATACCATATTTTTTGAAATGCCGAAGTTTTTAGTGTCCGATTACCTTGTTTTCGTTAGTTATTTCACCACGAATCATTAGTCAAGTTTGCAGTTTTAGAAGCGAATAAGTTTTGAGAGCTTGTGTTATTCAAACTGATTGTCAAAGGTTCTCTTCTATGAGATATAAACTTTTGTCCCACATTCCTTGGATGCTGATGGCCATTCAATTATCTTTTTTATTCAGTCCGTGAAAATAAGTGCAGTAGATAATTGCTAACTGCTACAAAAGCAAACTTGCTCTTGTGTTTTTGCAATGAAGATATTGAAAGAATTCAGGCCATGTTCTATATTTGGGCATGGCTAGAAGGCACCAGGAAAAAAAATTTAAAAGAAAGCAAAATGTTATGAAAAACAAAGGCAATAAAGTGAAAAAACCGGATCGAAAAATTGCAAACAAAAAAATAACACACAGATTTATGTGGTTCGGCTAATTTGCCTACGTTTACGGAGCTGCAGAGGATTTTTATCTTCGAAAACTTACACTGTCGAGCGCCTCGACATTTACAAGAAAACTTCCTTTTCTTTTCTCTCCCCCTCCCTCTCCCCTCTCTCTCTCTCTCTTCTCTCTCTTAGCTCTCCACCGTAAACTTTTCTTGTAAGCTTTGTCGAGCCAAGCTTAAGGAGTGGGCTTGACTTATCAATTTATGACATACCAAAAAAGGTTAATTATAAAAAATAGGGGAGCGCTAAGTGGGATGCAGAGAGAAGTAGGTGTGCGGTAGATGAGATGTAGAGAGAGGTAGGTGGGTCACAGGCTCCATATATTTAACAATTCTCCCAATTTGAGATTGAGACACTAACTGCACCACCTACAGACTGCATCATCTGCTGGCTGTACCGATCTTTTTCCTCAAACATTATATCTTTCACTTTCCTCAATCTCTGCAACTCATGGCTCTTGTCTTCACGCCGGAAGACCAACTGTAGTCGAGCACAATTTCAATTTCTCAAGAGTAGCACCCTTAGTCGGCATATCTGCGTCAACATAGTCTTGTACCTCCAAGATATTTCCTGGGTTACTCCTGCATCTGCTTATAACTCCTACTGCATGGGCAATATCCTGCCTCAGCTGAAAGACTTTTTCAACAAGTCAAGCCTTGTATCTCTTACTGCCATCAAGCGCAGTCTTCACCTGATACACCCACTTATAATGTAATGTCTTATTCATTGGTAGAAGTTCTGTCAGTTTCCAAGTCTGATTCCTTAGCATGGAACCATCCCCTTCTTCATAGTCTGCTCCCACTTGCTTGAATTTTTATCTTGCAAGGTTTCTTCATAGATATGTGGTTCTCCACCATCTGTCTGTACAAGATCCAATTTGCCTACCTTTGACGCTCTGTCACTTTTCAGGAACTGACCTTTTTCTGCTTTCCCATAATGCGTCTCTAACTCATGTGTCCACGCTTGAGTAAACATGTAGTCATATATAGCGTGTCAGTTTTTTTACCCCGAGCCAACACTAATGCTTCTTTGGTAACTTTCCGGGTGCTATCTAAGAACACTACCGAATGACCACCCTTATTGAGCCGCCCAAAAGAAATGAGGTTTTTCTTCAACTCAAGAATCTGTCTGACATTTTGCAAATTTTATTTGCTCTTGTTAGGGAGAGCAATATCAACGTTTCCCATCTCCACCACGTTCAAAGTTGTTCCATCCAAAGTCACTTGCAACATAATTCTGCATTAATTCATGGTGAGAAAATGTATAGAAGGAAGTCTCTGAATCTAGTATTCAGTCATCAACAAAACTATGAACTACCAGCAATAGTGCATCCTGTATTTCTTTAGTTACCACATTTGCGCTATCCTTATCCTTCTTCTTAGGATTCCTGCAGTTCCTTTTTATGTGGTCAGCCTTGCCACAATTCCAGCAGGTTGCCTGCTGACCATACTTATATTTTGATCTTCCTTTTTTTGAGTTCCTGTCCTGTGATTGATCCGCATAAAAATTACCAACTTTTTTATATCTATTTTATGCTCAATTTTAATAATTTTTAATGATATTACACTTTAAAGGAAGATATTTTGCATATTTTTGGTTTCAGGTACCAGAAATAAAATTTTGGAAAAAATGAAGCAAAAATGGTACAATTTGGAGTAAAGACGAGCAAGAAAGAAAATTCTGACTTGACACATCTCGATATGTCTTGCTATGTTTCATCTACTTTACATTTCTTACATGTTTTTAAATAAAATTATACTTAAAAAAATGTTATTTTCATGCTTATTTTGTGAGTATATATGTTAGGAGCAAAACACAACTGAAATGGGGCAAATGAGAGTTGAAACGGAGCCAAATGGAGCAAAACAGTGGAGCTGATGCAGGGTGGCACATGATGTGCCAAAATCCAGAGAACTAGCGCATGACACATCGATTTGGCGTTGGATGTGCGGAGATGACTTTTTTGCGGATTAAGGCAGTTCAGGACGAGTTTTTGCACAAATTTTCAAAGGGACACCTGTTCTAAACATCCCATAGAGTGATTCAATGCATCTAGACACTTTAGAAGGCTCTTTTATGGAGGGATATGAATCATGGATCGATGGACATGTCTTTTGAATTCAAATGAGTTGACTTTTGGATAGAATTTTAGAGGAAATTTTGAATTCTTTTTGGAGGGAGACAACCTTTTAATAAAAGAGAGAGAAGTATAGGGCTTGGAGAGGAGTTTTGGGGGGCGTGAGTTGGTGGTGGGGTGTGTGTGTGTGCTTTTTTTTGGAGGGAGGCAGCGGTTTATAAAAAAGAGGGATGTCTAGGGCTTTAAGAGGAGTTTTGGGCGTGTGTGTGTGCATGTGTGTGCGTGTGAGTGAGTGGCGTGAGAGAGAAAGGGAGAGAGTGAGAGATAAATTCAAGGGCTTGGAGATTTTCTTCAAGGATTGCAAGAGGAGAGGGAATATGACAAATTTCCTCTTCATTACATTTCTAAGAGAGAATTGAGAGTGCTTGTAAGGAGAGAAATGCTTGAAGAGAACTTCTAGGGATTTGCTTAGAAATGATTGTGAGATAGGTTGTGTCTTTTATTTCTTTTGTATTGTAAACTTGTCTTTATTAATGAAGTCTGTGTTTTGTCGTATCATTCTCATGAATTCTGAGTAGTCTTTTTTATCCTTCTCCCTACTTTGAGAATTGGTTTTGTGAAGAATTATTTTTGTTTTATAGGTTTTAAATGTCAATAATTTGTGATGATTCAAACTTCAATCTTTATGTACTTTTCGATCTGATCAATTGAAATATTAAAATGTGTTGAGAAACATATGTTCTGAAAGGGCTATGATTTCTACAACATGGAGAGAATCACATTTGATTTCACGGGAGAGTATTTCATCAATGAGATTGGGTGCAAATAAATAGGGAAATATACTTCGTTGGATGTTGAATTGGAAGATTTTAAGATGACAGATTAGAATCCCCAATTTTGTTCAGTTGATTGGGCGAGCATGTTAGCCCTTAGGTGAGGGAGTAGTGAGAGCTTTGGAGTGACAGCCGGTATCCTCCAGCCTAACCACAGAATTATGAACTAAACTCTGGATTAGTCAATGTTCTTTATAGCGCTCGGAAGAGGGTAGAGAATAGGTTTGCTCCTATTTGGCACAAAACAGTTTTTAAATAAATTTTTCAAATTATTTCAATTTCTTCACAATTCATATACTCATCGTAAAGGGGAAGGATAGTTTCTTAAATTTGAACTCTTCGTCACAAAACTTTGTTTAGTCTAAGTAAATTTAATTTTAAAGTTTAACTATTAGTTTAATTAACTTAGTCTTTTAACTGCATTTCTGTTAGCATTCATTTAACCCATTTTAACTTGTCCTTCTTATTTTAATTTTTATAATTTGAATATTGTGATTTATGTTATTATCATAAGAATTTCTATCTTCCAATTTAAGACTTTATAGTAGTAGACTAGAATTAGCCTAAAGAAATTCTTACTGCGCTTCTCTGTGGGATCACTGGGGTTTTTAAAGAAAGCACTATATTACTTGAAGCGATACGTGCACTTGCGTAGAACCACTCGTGTGTGAACTATTTTATATATTTATAAAAATTTCGATTTTACACATTAAATACTAAATATAAATTGAGTTAAGATTCTGACCATATTTTTGAAAGCTAAATTACTGCGTAATTTCGGGATGGGTCAAGTTTTTGACACTGTTACCATAGATTTAAATTGACATAAAATACGCAGAAAAATTGATGTCGATGGCGACGTCAAATAGGAGCGTGCCGTGTGGAGCTTCAGAGTTGATTAGGATGAGGTGGCGCCACACATTTAAATAGATAAATAGGGATTTAAATAATTCAGAAAATGCTCCCTAACTTCAAAAATTCATATCTTGGTGTAGAAAAATCATAAAAATAAAATAAAAATAGCCTAGTACTCAGTGAATAGAGGAGAACAATGTGAATATAGTTTGAAGTTCATTTTATGCATGTTTTATTTTTAATTAATTAAATACTATTTTGAGACTTTTGATTCTCCATGCATGTAGACATTTCACCATGACTTGAAATTTTAGCATGTTGTTGCTTCTGTCTTAGGAAACATTCCCTGATTTTTCCAAAGTCAGAGAAGATCTCTAGATAGAGATCCATATTTTTTAAGTTTATGTCTATTATTTGCATAAATTAATCATAATAATTAGCATATTGCTTAGAAAATTTCAAGAAGATTTTGGACGGTTTGCTATGACTAGAGAGCCCTTTCGAAAATATTTCATGGGTTAAGTCATTAAGAAAGCACATAATTTCCACCAACCCTAAAACACAAAGAAAATTGATTTTGGTTAACAAAAACATCTAAATGACTTGATTTTTAATCTCTACTAAAATTCAAAGTTCAGAGAACTCCTCATAAAAATTTCAAAACATTTGAAGCTCATTTAACAGCTCAAATTGAATTTTCAAGTTAAATGACATTTTTGACACTAAAATGATTTTTAATAATCAAAATATAACTTAAAAAATTATAAAAATGAGTTTTTGGAGTTCTCTGTGATCAAAGGAATTTTTGAAAAATAAAATGGTGATTAAAATAAAAACTTCATTTTTAGCCTATTTTAAAATATTTTAAATAATTAAAAATGATAAAAATCACAAAAATGAAAAAATTCATGGAAATGTTCTAAGTTATTTCTTTCCTAAGCACTTTGAAACAATTGAAATATTTTTTTTAATTTTGTAAGTGAAGATATTGAATTTTAAAGCTTAAAATAATTTTTAAAGGCTAAAAATGAATTTTCACCAAAATAATTCCAATAAATCAAAGAAAAATAAAAAAAAAATAAAATTTGCTTTTAAAAATTTTATATGAAATTTAATTTTTTCCTCTGACCTCAGGGAGATTTTTAAAAAATATAAAACTTAATTTTTCACACTTAAAATATTTTATAATTGATAAATTCTCGAGAACTTAAAATAATTCTAATAACTCACAAAAAAGTTAAATAAGTCATGAAATTTGTTCTAAATGGTTTTCTGATCTAATTCTTCCTTCAAAAAAAATTTTCAGGGATTAGACTTTGTCTTGGTCAAGTTATGGAATTTTCTTTGAAAAATCCTATTTTTGCATAAAAATAATTATGTAAATTAAATTAAATTTTGAAAAATCACATTTTCTCCTCTAATGTCTTGATTGACCCATATGTGAGGTGGGATGAAAGTTCCAAATTCATTTGGATTAAATTTTTAAATTATGAAGTGATAAGGCCTTAGGGGCAAAAGCGTAGTTTTAGAAGTTTAGCTTTAATTAACATTTAGGCTTAATTCAAAGAGGGAAAAGGGTAACCTTTGATTTTAACTAACTTATTTGGATGATTGAAATATAAGAAAATTAATTGGTAGAAACCAATCTCACTTTTGTTAAATAAAAGATAAAATTGTAATTTCCTAAAATTATTAAAGTTTGGAAGTTCATTAAATTAAATAACCTTAGACTTAGGGGTATGAATTTGGAAGTTGATAACTCACTAATTTAATACCCCTATTTGATGCTCAAATGATCTTCAAAAAATGAATCATCATCACTTAAAATTCAACATTTTCAAAATAATTAAGACATCCACCAAAACCTTAAGGGCTTAGTAGTGACTTAGGCTAAATCAAATATGATCAAATGAAGATTATAAAAGTGAACATAATTAAATTAAACATCTTTAAAACACTACAAGCCCAAATTAAAAAACTTGGCTAAATGTCTTTGATAGCACTGACTTGCCTCTTCAAGGGCTTTCACCTACATAATTTACAAATTAAATCACAAATGATAATTACCTTACTCATAGGGATAATTGAAACATCAATGTTCACTGAACATTAAAAGTGTTTTTAGGATGGATTTATTAAGCAACATAATAAGTTAAAATGAGCTCGAGACTTTTCACTAGACGGTGAGAGGGAAGCATGGATCTGCTTCTTCCTCTAGACCTGTTGGATACCTCAAAGGTCTACTAAACTTAATATGTTTTGCTTAACAAAAATCATCATTAATCAAACCCATAGGGACCGACCAAGATATGACCTAGGGTTAGGTAGGTTGCCAAAAATTTGCTTTCCTGCTTCATATAAAATGTCCTGACATGCATTATGAGTTTCCGGTGGTGGAATGAGAAGACTCGCTAGATACACTTTTATATTTTATAGCATTGTCTTTTCTTAAGCTTTCCACATTGTGCTTACTTACCTGCATGTATGAACAAAACACAAACGTGCATACTAAACAACGATGTCATCCTGCATGAAAACTAAAACTGTTAGGATAGCCACAAAACTAAAACTAAAACCAAAACTAAAATCAATCAAGATAAAAATCACCTCCAAAACATTCAAAATATAAAACAACTCAAAATTTAATCACAAACATCACACAAAACAACAACTACAACAAAATTAAGACATCTCTATCAGATGATCAAAAATCTCTCGGAGGAGGTAACCTACGATTCCTAATGAGGCTTCCCACGGTCTAAATGAAAGTATGGAACTCATTAAATTAAGTTTAGTACATTCATTTGGACTAAGTGAATCTAATAAACATTGAGGTTGTCTGCTTATGCAACATAAATTCTCACCTCATCTTTAGACCTTTGTATAGCTCTGCTGTCTAATATAAGTCTTAACTCGTTTTAGGATTCCAAAATTGTCGTTCGTCACGACCTAAATCCACACATCTTCTAGGCTATTTGTGTGATCGTTCCACACAAATGTAAGCCCTAACAAATAAAATTAGCAGAATGAAACATTTAAATATTTATCCTCAAAATTAAAGCCAAACCATAAGATAGACTGAGAAGTCACCGAGGTTCTCCTCTGGATCCATGACATCCCCTAATTCTTCCTCCTTTGAATTCTCAAAATAAAATGCTCCAAATTTGAGTTAATCTCATTTCACACATCTCTGTTCGATTCTGTTGAACAGTCCTATCCTTTTGAAATCATTGAAGATAATATTTCCTGATTTTTATCGAGAGTTTTCTTAGGTGACTTTGGTTATCTAAGATGTAATTAACTACAGGGGCTTGCCCTTATAGGAAGCTTTTCCGAACCAAGCTTTATATAAATCCTATTTAATTCTTCATATTAAATAGGGGAAATTTTCGGCAAATAAAATGGTTTCGCAGACCAAACGGACGTCATACATTTCTTAGTTTATTTGATCGAGCCTCATCCTCAAGTCTTGTGTTTATCCTTC
>NW_018221466.1:7836-8543 GCF_001263595.1 Phalaenopsis equestris
CAGTTTGATTTCATATTTTTCTAAAACTAAATATATATGTAAATTAAAACATCCTTCCAAAGCGGGCAACTAGATTTCATTTTCGGTGACCGACAACTTCTTACGGGCAACTCCCCCAACCAAAATAGTGCCGACACCAGGTTGGGAAAATCATTTGAATTTTAACAGGAATAATAATTTTGGAGGAGAAGACTAATTTTGGGAAGATAATCAATTTAATCAGCTATGTAGTTGGAATAATCATGGCTATTTTAATGATGAACTTTCTTTTCCACATGGATTTAACTCTAACCCACATAATGAAGAGAATGATTTATTAGAAGAGGTTGTTATGCAAATGGAGAGTGAGCTGGAGTGTCAAGGGACCGCAATAAGGAATATGGAAACCAACTGGGGAAGATTATTAACTCAATTAATAATCATCCTCAATTTAACTCTAACCCACAGGACGGTGAGAAGATGTTAGAAGAGGTTGTGATTCAAATGATGAGACAGTTGGAAAATCAAGAGGTCGCAATAAGAAATATAGAAAACCAATTGGGACAGATTATTAATGCAATTAACAGTTACCCCCAGAGATTTTACCTAGTAACCCTAAGATAAACCCTAAAAAGATGAATGATGAGCAATTTAAAATTATTGAACAAATATTTAGAAAAGAATTCGAGGATATGTTTCAAAAGAACTTTGAGTTGAGAGATGAGGAT
>NW_018221466.1:8711-9864 GCF_001263595.1 Phalaenopsis equestris
GAAGTAATATATAAAGATCCATTTATTATAAATTTCAAGGATGATAATAATATGAAAATTGAGAAAATCACTAGAAGAATATTAGATCTAGAAATAAATATGAGGAACAATGATATGAATCAATCTAAAAAGGAAGAGCTGAAAGAAAAAATTAAATTCGAGGACTTTGTAAGAATCTCTGGATCTGGAAAAGATTGGGTGATTGATCAAGGATTACATAAATGGAATTTTGATCCAGGTGGAATCAATTGTCGGGCTGACGACGTTAAACAAAGCGCTTTATGAGAGTCAACTGATAGTTATCAGTGTGGTTTGATTTAGTGTGCTTGAGAGTCATGATTGTTAGTATTGTATTGTGTTTGATTTAGTGTGGATTATTCAGTTTGATTGATGATTGGTAGATGTTTGGATTGTTAGTGGTTTGATTTGCTTTTTGTGTCATGAGGGAGGTGATTTCTTAACTTCTTATTATGGTTAGACTTGCATGTTTTCTTGTAGTAGCTGGATAGATGAATCCACTACAACTTGGGTCTCACTTAGACTTAAGTTTTACAAGAGACATTATGAATTTTGTTACTTCTTTCCTCTGACTTCATTTTCATTTGATAGGAGTAGCTAACCTATTTGATGAGTAACATGTGGAAGATTTTACACTATCCTTATAACGATTAGAGGTGCTTAATTAATGAGATATGGTGACACCTGAGGTTGGTGTTCACGGCCCAACGTATCAGGGATAATCTTATCTTTGAGATTAGAATCTATAAAATCATTTATAAGTACCCAATATATCTGTGTAGTGATTCTGTTAGAAATTGGATGTAAGTTAGTAAGATGCAATGAGTTAAAGGAAAAATTGACCCATTTATCATGTGTGTTTGTGTTTGTATTATAATAATATAAAGATTTAAAAAACACATAAATATATATATTCCCATGTCAATACCTGTTCTACTTGTTAGACCTTTCTTTCCATTTTATCGAGCATGTTTTAGTTTAGACTTACTTTCTATCGCATATTGTTATTTCTTGATGAATACTTATTGATCTTTGTGGTAGATAGAATTTCTAAACTGTTTTTCTTCCAGCTTATATTTCCTGTATTGAATGTTATACATGTAAAGTTTATATGAAGTTCTTTTTCATATGAATG
>NW_018221467.1:0-8737 GCF_001263595.1 Phalaenopsis equestris
TATAGCATCTATAGTTTGAGTAAGAATATTTTTCACAATAAAATAGTTTGAAAATTTCTTCTCCTTACTCTACAAATTACTATTAAAACCTGGAGGGTAATAAGGTTTATAAGTTGGATTTCCTTGATTGTTGGAGTTTCACAATGGGTTCGCAGCATTGTTCCCCCATTGTGGATTTGCATCATTAGAGTTATTGTTACTCCAACTGAAATTTGAATGATTTTTCCAACTAGGATTATACTAATTGGAATAAGGATTTTTAGAATGATTATTTATTACAGAGCTTACACCTAACTTACACCTAAATCCAGAGTTTAGTCCCTAATTCCGTGGTTAGGATGGGAGGATACCGGCTCTCACTCCAGACCTCCCTCTTCTCCCTCACCTGAGGGCTAACAATCTCACATTAGTTCCCAATCAACTAGATCAAATTGGAGATTTTAATCTGTCACCTTAAAGTATTCAAATCTACATCCAATAAAGTCGATTTCTTTATTTACTTGCACTCAACACCATGGATTACAGTCTCACCCATGAAATTTAATGTGACTCTCACCATGTTATAGAAATCATAGCCTTTTAAGACATATGTTTGTTAACACATTTTAACATTAAAATAGGCTATCTCAAAAAGTAAATGAAGATTGAAATTCAAATCATCACAAATTCATGATTTTTAAAACCTTATTAAACAAAATCAATTCTATACAAAACCATATCTCAGATTAGGAAGAATGATAAAGAAGACTACTCATAATTTATGAGAATAAAGCAACAAAACACGGATTTCATATACAAAAATAAGTTTAAATAATAAAGAAATGAAAGACACAACTTAACTCACACTCCTTCCCAAGCAAATCTCTAGAAGTTCCCTTTAAGCACTCTCCCTCTTTATAAGCACTCTCAGTTCTCTCTTAGAAATGTAATGAAGAAAAAATCTCTCACTTTCCCCTTCTCTTACAACCCTAGAAGAAATCCTTGAAGAAAATCTTTAAGCCCTTGACTTTTTCTCTCTCTTTTTAGGCCCCCTTACATGCCACACACTCTTCACATAACCTCTCTTTTTCTAAAGGCTGCCACCCTCCAAAAAGAATTCAAAATTCCCTTCAAAATTCTATCCAAAAGTTAATCCTTATAAATTCAAAAGACATGTCCATTCATCCCAAAGACATATCCCTTCATAAAATAACCTTTCAAAGTGTTGAGGTTCATTGAATCACTCCATGGGGCGTTTAAAACATTTGAAGACTTCAAAATCCACTCAAAATTCATTCAAAATTTCCTTAATTCATGGAAATATAATCACTAGAACTTCAGGCGCTGATTTTGGCGTTTCAGGCCCCAAGTTACTTAAGTCTGCCTTGTTTTAGGTTCTAGCGCTTCAGGCACTGATTCTGGTGCTTCACGCGCCAACTCTTTGTAATAATGGCGCTTCAGGCGCCAGCTCTCTAGAAAATGGTGCTTCAAGCGCTAGTATGGCGCCAGAATCACAAAATGCTCTATTTTGGCTCCAAATTTCCACCTTTTTGCTACTTTTGCTCCAAATACATAATATTGATATACCTGCAACAAAGACATGAAAATAACCTTCTTTAAAGTGCAATATCACCAAAAATAAGCATAAAATTTATACTTAAAATAACATTTATTTAGGCAGTATCCTCATCCTGCTCCTCCCATCTTTAACTTTCTTTTTCTTTTTCTTTTTTTTTTCTTTTTTTTCTTTTTCTTTTTCCTTTTATTTTTAGGTGAGGATTACCATATCTAGATAGTCCTTTAATGATTTTAAATTTCACTCCTTATTTCTTAAAACAAAGCTTTGATATAAATCTTTTACTTAAAAATATAATAATTGTTTGAAAAACTATTTTTAATAAAAGAAATTAAAGTATTGGAACTAAAATTTTAACCCTTCTAAACTTTTCAAAAATACAATTTCTCCTACTAAAGATAGTTACACAATATTTATCATTTCTATACTAAAAATTTTTTACTTTAAGTTTTTCTTCATTACTATAGATTTCAACTAAATTCTCTTATTCATTTTTATATTCAAAATTTTAATTCCCTAATGTAACTTCATATACATAATCATTTTTCTTCAAATTAAAATCAAATTTATTTGAAGCATGATTAAGATAGAACAAGTAAACTTCAAGTTTTAGAATTTTTTTCATCCCCCCAAACTTAAATTTTTAATAAGATAAAACATTTTAGCATCATATATATATATATATAAGATAAAACATTTTAGCATCATATTTATATAGGCAGGAATGAAAACTAAAAATAAAACGCATAAAAAAATTTTTATATCCTAAATATATAAGTACAAAAATTCAACGATTAAAGTAGAAGAATAAAGATAAACAATTTACAAAATTTGTGGAAATCCATAAAAAGTTAACGATAAATATTTCTTTCATTGAGGCTTTGGACAAAAAAAACACTTGCAGAAATTTACAACAGTAACTTAAAGAAAATACCTGGTAGTAAATTAAAAATTTTAAACATGAAGTTCTTAAGTGAAAGTTAGTAATATTCTAAATCTTCCTAAAACTCAGGATTAAGTTCAACACAAACTAACAAAATACACTAGACAACATAGTTATCAAATTACTATCACAAAAACAAAATATAACTACTCAAAATAACATAAATTCATCACAGCAGTGTCTAACAAAACAAAACACAAACAAAAGTAGCAGTCTCAATAATTACAACACAAAACAAGACAAAAATACATATAACAGTACCATATAAAGTTCACAACAATAATAAAAAACTAAATTACTCAACTTGATCTTCTTCCTCCTCATCATCATCACTTACATTTCTATCCCAAAAGGTAGTACGCTCATATGATGGATATCATGGATATGAAGGAAAAACTATACTTTGGCCACCCCTCATAATGTTCTCCAAAAATGAGTGAAATTTCTCCTCATAATCACTATATCTTCTTATGTAATTGTTCATATGATCTACAAAATTCTCTAAATTTAATACTTTTTCCATAGTATAATTGATGTTATCTAATATCTTTTGCAATAAATGTGACTGCGAATCAGAACTTGAAGCCTGAGCTTGTGATGTGGATGCACGTGAGGTAGAATCATGAGAAGTAGAGGCATCTGAACTTCTAGAAAATCCTCCTCTCCAGCCAAATATCAAATGTTGTGAATAAGATTTCACATTAACACTTGTGATGGGCTTTAGAGGCTACAATATATCCTCCTAGCTATCAAATCTAACACCTGCTTGCTCATATAAGGAAAAGATCAAGGATACAAATCCTAAACCTGCAGTAGTAGTAGTGACGAAAGAACTGGTAATAGTATCATAAATCAGAGCTCCAATATCAATAGGCTTGAACTACTAAATGTAATAGTTCAAGGTTTGTTGACCTCACTTTGTGGCTGGTTGGTAGCAGATGAGCTGAAATAAAGTAATGCCACGCCTTCGATGTGGCATCTAACTTTGACGCAGGGAAGTTGACTCTTCTTTCATTTGTGATCTTCCACAGTCCTCTTCCACTGGTCAAGGAAGATATGATCTTGTCCAACTCCTCCTCAGTTAGACTACAATTCGAATAAAAAAACAACGTACTAGGGGCCAACTGGTAAAACAGATTTATTTCTTCAGAGGAGTAAGGCACTAATTATCCTTGAAGCATGACCCGATCTTCTTCACCTTCAGGGAGATTAGCATAAACCTCCCAAACAATAGAAATCACAACCACAATAGAAAAATAGTAAAAACGTTCCCACTATCAGCAAACAATCAAATCTTCCACAGCTCTACATGGACTTTCAAAACATCTCTCAGGAAACAGTTTTCTCGAATGCACTGTGTCGCTATACCTGTTCTGAGCTTTTGTGCTAACGAACTTGCTCAAACCCAAATGGGACTTCCCTTTACTGCTCTTCATTCTTGTGAGAATTTCTAAAAATCATATAAAATTCACAATAAATCCTAAATTCAACAATAATAGGTCTCAAAATTGCGAAAACCAGAGGAAGAAAATGAATTCAAGGAAAAAATGAAGATTTTCAGCTCAAATTTTCACCTTTAACCATTCACGAACTGATTTAAGTGAATAGGCGCTTAAGCGCGACTGTTTCGACACTTAGGCGCCTACCTGTTGGGTTGTCTAGCGCTTAAGCATGGGGTCTTGATGCTTAGCTGCCAGTGTAAAAATTTTGATATTTTTTATTTTAAGTGAAATGCACATCTAGCCTAAGTCAACCACCCCTAAATGTTATGATAAATCTTTAATAACTATTTTCTTCCCCTTCAACTCTTCTCTTTCTCAAATTCACCAATATTAACTAATTTTATTCAACAAAAAATAACACAAAATCTTACACATAAAAAAACATTTTTATTAATTCACAAACAAATACAAACATTTGTGTTACATAATCTCTCAATCCAAAGAGTTATGGATGAGATATTTCCTATGCACAAACACTAAACAAACTTAACACTAAAAACACATATAACAAACTTAACTCTAACATCACAACACCTAACACAAACAAACACTAAACTTAGAACTTAATTCCACTCTCCTTTCGGTGAAATAAATCCTAGCCTTTCATTAGTTTCCTCTTGGGCATTTAGAATATAGATCTGCTACAATGAACGGTGATGAAGAAATCTGGTTGAGTCTTCTTCAATCTACTTTTTTTTTCAAATACATAGCCTAGTCCGCTTCTTCTATAAAACTTGTGTGGCTAAATTGCATCTTAAGCTTCCATCCAATATGCTCCAAATGAACATTAATTTCTATTTATTTTGCTTCAATTGAAGCTACGTCAGCTTCAATCTTTGTGATTTTCTCTGTTATTCCTTCTATACTAACAACATCAAAATCATTGTATAACTCTTGTTAACATCCTCCTTTCTCTTCATATCAATCTCCCAGAAAGAAATTTTTCCATAATCTTTCACTCTTCACTTAGATTTTAGGGTTAAATTTGAAGTGAGGTGAGAATTCTCTTCATTCCCTTCTATTCATAGGCTTTAAACCAAGCCTAAAACTACTAAACACATTCTCAAACCAGTAACCCACGTTAAAACCCACCAAAACACATTTAAATCTTCTAGAAACATAATTTACCACATTTAGTTAACTATCGCGCGTAAGCATCGAATGTTGGCGCTTAAGCGTCGATGCCTAATTTAGCACAGATCAACATAACGTCCAAATACTCATTCTAACATGTCTAAGGCATCTATTAAAATCTTTTAATCATTACTAAATCATTATATATTCAAAATACTACCATGTTTTCTTAATTAAACATAACAACATAACATTCAAAACAGAAACACACATATAGCTATGGGTTGCCTCCCACAAAGCGTTTGGTTTAACGTCATTAGCCCAATGTAACCGGTGCTTATTCTGGTTGAACCAAAAACATAAGATCATTTAATTTAAGTTAATCTCATAAAAAGTAGAGTTTTATCTTATGATCATTCACTTTAAATATTTTCTCAGTTTTAGAGTTTTTATATCCATAGCTCCATAGGGATAAACTTTTATCACAAAAAATGGACACATCCACCTAGACATAAGTTAGTTTGGAAATAATCTTAACTTAGCATTATATAACAAAACTTGTTTAACTGGCTCAAAATTTTTAGTAAGAATCCTCGGATCATGCCACATATTCATCTTTTCTTTATAAATCTTAGCACTAACTTGCTCAAAATTTTTAGTAAGAATCCTCCGATCATGCCACATCTTCATCTTTTCTTTATAAATCTTAGCACTTTCATAAGATTCATTCCTTATCTCTTCAAGCTCATTTAATTGCAATAGTCTTTTCTCACCAACAACCTTTAAAGTATAATTAAATTCTTTAATAGCCCAATAAGCTTTATGCTCAAGTTCAACTGGTAAATGACAAGCTTTCCCAAATATGAACCTAGATGGGGACATTCCTATATGCAGTCCTATAAGTCCACAAAGCATAATCAAGTTTTAGTGACGAATCAATTTTTGTTGATTCACAGATCTTTCCAATATTCTTTTGATTTCATGATTGGATAATTCAGCCAAACCACTAATCTGAAGATGATAAACAGTAGCAATTCGATGGTTGATATGATATTTCTTTAATAATTTTTCTAAAATTACATTTCTAAAATGACTTCTCCCTTCAGTTATGATCACTCTCGGCATCCTAAATTTACAAGATATGTTAGTTCTTAAAAAATTTGCAACTCTTTGAGCATCACATTGAGGTAAAGCAAAAAATTTTATTCATTTGGATACATAGTCTATTGTTATCAATATATATAAAGTTTTGAAAGATGATATAAATGGTTCTATGAAATCTAATCTCCAAACATCAAATATCTCAATTTCTAAAACATAATTGAGGGGCATCTAATTTCTCCTAGAAATATTGCCTACTTGTTGACATCCGTCACAAGTTTTGATATAAGCATTAGCTCTTTAAAAATTGTAGGCCAATAAAATCCATATTGTAAAATTTTGTATGATGTCTTATCAACACCAAATTATCCCCAAAAATCAAAATTATGACATTTTTGGATAATTTCATAAGTTTCTTCTAAAGGCACGCATCTTTGAATGATTAGATAATTTCCTTATTTATATAAAAATGGGTTATCTCAAAAATAAGTCTTAGCTTCAGATAAAAATTTCCTCTTCTGTGGTATGTCATTCCATAGAATATAATATCACTAACAATAAAGGTTATAATGTTGGCATACTATGGAGCACACCACTCATTAATACTGAGCAATTCTTCATATGAAAAATGCTCATTAATTTCTTTTTCAAAATAGAGTGGTTTTTCTAAATTCAAACTTGGACAGATGATCAGTAATCTGATTCTCAGCTCCCATCTTATCTACTATTTTAAAGTCAAATTCCTGCAAAAGAAGAATACATCGTATCAGTCTTGGTTTTGCATCCTTCTTTTTCATTTAATTTTTAATAATAGAATGATCAGTATGCACAACACATTTAGTTCCAATTAAGTATGATATGAATTTATCAAAAGCATATAATATAACTCTTTCTCAGTTGTGGTATAATTAATCTGAGCTTCATTAAAAGTTCTACTAGCATGGTAAATTACTTTAAAAATATTATCATGTTTTTATCCTAAAACAACTTCAATAGCATAATCAGTTGTATTACACATTAATTCAAAAGATTTTTTCCAATCTACTGAAATAATAATTGGTGTAGTGACTAATTTTTCTTTTAATAAATCAAAAGCTTTTAGGCACTCCTTATCAAAATTAAAAATTACATCTTTTTCAAGCAAATGGCATTGAGGCTTAGCAATTATTGAAAGGTCTTTAATATACCTCCTGTCGAATCTAACATGTCCTAAGAAACATCTAAATTTGCTTACACTTGTTGGGTGAGTTAAATTAGCCAATATTTGAATTTTTATAGGGTCTACTTCCATACCATTTCCTGATATGTAATGTCCTAAAACAATTATTCCTGCTACCATAAGTTAACATTTTTCCCAATTAAGGACTAAATTTGTTTCTTCACAGCACTTAAGAACTCTTGATAAATGTTCTAAATATGATTCAAATGAAGTTCCAAACACTAAAAAATCATCCATAAAAACTTCAATTCCTTTTTCAATTAAATCATAGAAATAACCATCATAAATCTTTGAAATGTAGCAGGGGAATTACATAAATCAAAAGACATTCTTCTAATAGAAAATGTATCATAAGGACTGGTAAAGTTTGTTTTCTCTTGATCCTGAGGAACTATTTGTATTTGGTGATAACCAATATATCCATCCATAAAATAAAAGTATTTATGCCCAGCTAGTCTATCCAACATTTGATATTGAAAGAGTAATAGAAAATGATCTTTCCTAGTGTTGAGATTTAGTTATCTATAATCAATGCATATTCATCACTCTATGACTTGTCCTGTTGATATTAACTCATTATAATAATTCACAGTCACAATCACTCCTTTCTTAGGAACGCCGTGAATTGTACTAACTCATGCACAGTTTTAAATAGGGTAGATAATTCCAGCATCTAACCACTTTAAAATTTTGTTCTTAACAACTTTGTTCATAACAAGATTCAATTACCTTTGAGAAACAGCCTTGGGTCTGTAGTTTTCTTTTATATGAATTATAAGCATACAAATTGAAGGACTGATTCCCTTAATATCAGCAATTGTCCATCCAAAGACTTTCTTATAATACTTCAACATTTTCATTAAACTTATTTATTCTTCTGTAGTTAATTTTGAGAAAATTATAACCGTTAATGATGAGGAATCACCTAAAAAGAAATATTTTAAATGTTCAGGAAGTAACTTCAACTCAACTTCAGAAGGTTTTTCAATCGATGGACGAAAAGATTTTTCTTTTTCTGTCTTGTCCAAAACTTCAAAACATTCTCAAAAATAATTTGAATCTTTCATATAAAAATCTTTAAATTGATCTAATTCCTCTTCTTGCTTGTGTTCTAACTTTTTCATTTCAGATTTCTCTTCAAAAGTTATTTTGAAATGACATTCACTCACATATCTTATTACACCTATTTTGTAACATTCATCATCTTTATCTTTTGCAGGATATTTCATTGATTTGGAGAGTAACTGTTTAATTATTGACATGCATAATTAATTTCCCCTTCTGCACATCTATCATTGCTCTTACTATAGCTAGGAAGGGTCTCCCTAAAATGATAGGTATCT
>NW_018221467.1:9406-11346 GCF_001263595.1 Phalaenopsis equestris
GATTACTGTTAAAAATTAAAGGATAAGTAGGTCTATAAATAATTATTTCCTTGGTTGTTCCGATTTCATAATGGGTTTACTTGGTTGTTCCCCCATTGGTGATTATTACCACTCGAAGTATTATTCTAGTTAAAATTAGGTTGGTTCTTCCAACTTGGGCTATAATAGTTTGAATATGGGTTATTCTGCTTGTTATTTATGTCATTCAAAGTTTCTAATAATGTTTGAAAATATACCATTTATCTTAATGAATTTTCTTCAATCATTGCAATTGGTTCGGAAAAATTTATTCCAAATTGGTCTAACTTCCTTGAAATTGTAGCAACTTGATTTACTAACATTGAAAAAGCATGAGATTCATGAATATTGGCTACTTTCTTAGGATTTACCCTGTCAAAATGCCATTGAAAATTATTAGTAGCCATCTCTTCAATTAAAGCATAAGCATCATGAAATGGTTTTGACATCAATGAACCACCAATGAACCACCACCAGCAGCATCGATAATTGTTCTAAGAGATCTAGCTAATCCATTGTTAAAATTTTCAATTATTAACCAATCTAGTATAGCATGTTGTGGACACTTTCTCATTAGTTTGTTAAATCATTCCCATGCTTCATAAATAGATTTCCCTTCAAACTGACAAAAAGATGTAATAACATTTCTAAACTTCACAGTTTTTATGGTAGAAAATATTTAGCAAGGAATTTTTGAGCTAAATCACCCCAAGTTCTGATAGATTCAGGTGCTAACGAATGTAACCATATCTTAGCCTTATCCCTCAACGAGAAAGGAAAAATTCTAAGTCTTATAGCATCATCTGATATACCATCATATTTAAATGTAGTACATAATTCTAGAAAATTGACAAGATGTAAATTTAGATCTTCAGTTGGTGCTCCCCCAAATTTATTATTTGATACCATTTAGATAATAACAAGTTTAAAGTCAAATAAATTAGACACCAAAATAGGTTTTTGAATACTACAGTGAAGTTCATCAACTGTAGGGTTTGGATAATTTCTTAAAAGTCTAAACTCTTGATTAATTTTAGCATTTTGATTTTTTGGTTTACCATTTCTTGAAATTTTTTATCTTTTTCTGTAATTTTGATTTTCTTAATTTTTCTAATAGTTTTTTTCTAATTCAGATTCGTAGGGCACTAGTCTTTTAGAACCTAAACTACACATACATTACTATGAAACAACATAAAATAAAATCACACAATTAAGAACTTTATATATAAATAACACAACAATATTTCTATAATGAATCTAAGAGTTTAAATAAGACTCTAAAAATACAAATTTACTTTATAAAAATTTCTTCAAAATTTTATTTTTATTCCCTAGCAAATGCAGCCAAAAACTTGATCCTTTTTTTATATGGCAATACGATGTGTGTGGTTATTTTGTTAATTTTTCCTTATAATTCCTACTTTATAACGGTGCAAAAAACTTGATCACAAGCAATAACTAGGAAAAAGCTTAACCTTGAAACAAATAAGAATATAATTATTATATTTAAATATGTGATAATACACAAGTATACGTATGATTATCAAGTAATATAGGACTTTCTGATTAAGCACCAAATATCAAACCTACAGAGAAAAAAAATACAATATGTAACGAAAATCAGAAGAAAATAGATAACAAATTCTACTTAGCAACATATTCTTACTCAAACTTTAGATGTTATAATAAGAATGAAAGTTCGATTATTTTTTTAATTTTTGATAATTGACAGTAAAGTAAACCAATAACTAAATTTAACTAGATATTTGTTAGATGAAGGCAACATAAATAAAATATCTTCTCCCGTATCATGAATCAGTAACAAGTATAAGAATTCTATTGTGGAAGTATTCAAATTTTGGTTTGTCCAATAAGAGCAATAATAATCTTTACCCTTACTAGGGATGCTCTAAAGAACATTG
>NW_018221468.1:0-923 GCF_001263595.1 Phalaenopsis equestris
AGACTTTAAAGTGACAGGTTAAAGCCCCCAACTTTAGGTTCTGATACGAGATGTTAACATTCAGGTAGAGGGAATCGAGGGAACCCTAGAGTGAGAGCTAGTATCTTCCCTGTCTAGGCGGTCTTCAGAAATATTCAAACTTTAAATTAGCCAATGTTCTTTATAGCATCTCTAGTAAGGGTAACAAATATTATTGCTCCTATTTGGCACAACACAATATGCATGCAACCACAACAGAGTTCCTATACTTATTACTAATTCATGATAAGAAGAAAGATACTTTTCTTTTACTAAAACTCATGTTATCTTTTTAAGTTTGTACTGTTTTTGTAAAAATATTAAAATTACCGAAAATATTTAAACTTACTTTACTGTGAAAACGTCTTTTATTTAAATAATTATCTTTTTAAAAATAGAAAGTTTTCCAAAAAGTGCATATCACATATCTTCCTAGTGGGTTCGATATTCAGGTCTTAATAAAAAGTCTTATATTACTTGATAACGATATGTATACTTACGAAGTATCCTAATATAAATTAAAGTTAAATTCTTATTTTTCTTCAGGATCAAGGTTTTTGTCTTGTTGTGAAATAAGAAAATATAAGTGAAAAATATAATCAGAATTATTGTTATACTATTGCATATAAGCTATTTTGGGATGAAGTTTTTGGCGTCTTTGTCAGGGAAGTGAAGTGAAAATTGTAAAGAATATATTGATTTAAAAGCAAATTTCTGTTTTTAGAAAGTCTTATTTAAACTTTAAGTTATTGTATTTTATTTTGAGTGTGTTTTGTTTTATTTTATTTTATGTTAGTGTATGCGTAGTTCAGGTTCTAAAGGACTAGTGCCCTACGATTCTAAATTAGAGATAACTGTTAAAGAAATCAAAAAAACCAAAAAATTTAAAAATCTTGAAAAATCCA
>NW_018221469.1:0-3931 GCF_001263595.1 Phalaenopsis equestris
CCTCTGCCTTTCTTAACATAAGTCAAATTTAGAACGTCTACCTCTCCTAACAGGATCATATGATCGTCGAATTTATAACATCTACTCTCCTAACATGATCATCAGATGATCGGCGTTTAGGCGACCAGACCATTTAAGTCGACTCTCTAATATTGTCCGCTGTCGAGATGTGTCTGAGATGGAAATAAGGTTGAGAGAATTAATTCTAATTCCCTTAATTAAGGGAATTATAAGGGAATTAGAATTAATTGGTAATCCCTTAAATTGAGGGAATTAGAATTAATTTGTAATCCCTTAAATTAAGGGAATTAGTGAAATAGTTTCCTAGTTTTTTCTACTTGTAAACTCTTATATAATACATTATATTATCAATTCAAAGAAGTAAGTGAAATATAAAATTATTTCTCTGATTTCCCACATGGTATCAGAGCTGGGGCTCTAACCCTAGAGGACACCGCCGTCTGTTGTCGTCATTCAATCCTTTCCGCTTAGGGTCATTCTACTCTCCTGCGCTATTCGCCTCTAGGGTTGCTTGCAACCATTTGATTCTTTTCCGCTGCTCACGAGGAAGATCGTCAAGAAGTGCATAAAGAAGCAGATCTTGCGATCGCTCTGAGGATTCTTTGCGGCTCCTGAGCCGCTGATTCTTTTATTCGCTGCCTTAATTGCTGCGATTCTTTTACCGCTGTTGCCGTTGATTCCAGTCTTAATTGCTGCGAATTCCTCTTCTCCACCATGTCAATGTCCGAAACCACTGTCTCCAGCAATCCCAACCCTTCTGAAGAATCCAATGCTGTTCAGAAAATTGGAGAGTTGCAGAATATTCGGGCATTCAACAGGTTCAATGTGAAGAACTATCTCAAATGAACCCAAATTGTCCGCACATACCTAAAGGGCAAAGGGAGACTTAATCACCTACTTGGAACTGGACCAGGAAAAAGGGATCCAGCCTCCACAACATGGGAAGAGGAGGATTCCATGATTATGTCCTGGCTATGGGATTCCATGGACCCAACGATCAGTGACACTTACATGTTCTTGAATACCGCAAAGGAAATCTGAGACTATATCAACCGCACATACTCGAAGGCCCGTGATGCTGCCCTTGTGTATGAAATCAAGACAAAAACTGGAGCCACCAAACAAGGAGACAAATCTGTCACAGAGTATGCAACTCTGTTGCAAAATCTTTGGCAGGAACTGGATCACTATCGAGTAATTGAGATGAAATGCCCTGATGATACTGCAACTTTGAAGAAGTTCATTGAGAAGGATCAGATATATGATTTTTTGGCAGGATTGAATTCTGAATTTGATCAGGTTAGGATCCAAATCCTTGGCAAGGAGGATACTCCGTCTCTAGAAGAGACAATCTCATTAATTCGAGCAGAAGAAAGTCAGAGGAGTGTCATGCTTGAACCACATACTATGGGTGGGTCAGCGTTAGCAGCAAAAACAAATCAGGAGAAGTCTAAGAGTAATCTGCTTAAACACTCGGGTAGAGATAACCAAGGGAAGGAGAACAAAGACAATCTGTGGTGTACTTATTGCAAGAAACCAAGACATACAAGGGAGAAGTGTTGGAAGTTGAATGGTAAACCTCCAAGCTGAGAATTGGGGCAACCGTGGGGGCAACAAAGACCTCAAGCGCATATGGCAGAGCAACCCAATATTGAGGAAAATTCAGCAATAGGGGGGTTCAACAGTGAAAAAATTGAGAAATTGAGAAGCTTGTTGGGATCTCTTGAGAAGCCTTCTGGAGCATGTTCGATAGCCCTTTCAGGTAAAACTGTTTGCATGAATGTCTTAGACAAATTCTATACCAACTCTTGGATCATAGACTCCGGTGTTACTGACCATATGACCCCCACATCTCAACTCTTCCATGCCTATACCCCATGTCCAAGTAATAGAAAAATTATCATGGCCAATGGGTCTTTAGCTACCGTTGCAGGGATTGGTGATATAAATATCACTCCTAGTCTTATCCTGAAAAACGTTCTCCATGTACCCAAAATGTCAACAAGCCTTGTGTCCATTCAAAAATTGACTCATGATCTCAAATGTTATGCTGTTTTTTTCCCTTCTTATTGTATTTTTCAGGAACAAGACTTGGGGAGAAGTATTGGACTTGCTAAGGAGCGGTCTTTACAACCTTGAACCATCCCAAAAAATTAGAAGTAATTTGTCTTCATCTTTCCTTAGTTCCTTGAACAAAGATGTCATTTGACTGTATCACTTACATCTTGGTCATCCCTCTTTTGGGGCTCTAAATATAATGTTTTCTCATTTATTCAAAGGATTAGATATTTTTGAGTTTCATTGTTACATTTGTGAATTGGCAAAACATACCAGTGTATCTTTTCCTATTAGCAATAAAAGAAGTTCTCATTCTTTTCATCTGATTCATAGTGACATATGGGGTCCTTCCACTGTACCTAATGTTTCTGGGGCTCGTTGGTTTGTATCCTTAATTGATGATTACACCCGGGTTACATGACTCTTTCTTTTTAAACAAAATCTGATGTTAGCACTGTTATACCTAATTTCCATTCAATGGTTCAAAATCAATTTAGGGTCAAAATAGGGTCAAAATAAAAGACTTTAGGACAGACAATGCTAGAGACTATTTCAATCAAATTCTATCACCTTACTTTCAATCACAAGGGATTATCCATGACTCATCATGTGTGGACACACCCCAACAAAATGGGGTAGTTGAAAGAAAGAATGGACATTTACTCAACACCACCCGAGCCTTACTATTGCAAGGGAATGTTCCTAAGTCCTATTGGGGAGAAATCGTTCTTACTACCACATATATAATCAATAGACTCCCCTCCCGTGTGTTAGAAAACAAAAGCCCCATAGAGGTCCTAAATAGCTTCTACCCTCACTTCAGAACCTCAAATGGCCTCACTCCCAGGCACTTCAGAATCTCAAATGGCCTCACCCCTGCCTTTGTTCATGTCCACACCTTTGTTCATGTCCACAAACAACATAGAATCCCAAAGTCATCAAATGTGTTTTTCTGGGTTACTCCTCCACCCAAAAGGGATATAAATGTTACAACCCCTCTACTAGAAAATTTTACATCTCTGCAGATGTCACTTTCACAGAAAATAAACCATTTTTTTTAAGTCCTCTCTTCAGGGGGAGATTTCCATGATGGAAGATAGTACTTGTGAGCCCTTTGAACCACTTAAAACCCTTGACCTTCCACATGTGCCAGCTCGTGTTGTTGAACCTGAATCAAACTCTCTTCATGTTCCAGCTGAACCCGAGTCCTCTGAACCAATCACATCTGAGTCACCTGATCCTGAACCCTTATCATCTCCTACTCCAACCAGTGTCACTCACGATTTCCCAAGATTTCCTCAGGTGTATTTAAGGAGAAAGGTCGTTCCTAAACTGACACAAGTCCAAGAATTCAATCCACTATCTCACTATGTATCTCTCAAACGCTTATCACCAGCCCACAAAAGATTCATTGTGAGTTTGAACACCATTGTCATTCCTAACAATGTATATGAGGCATTTTCAAAAGGGGAATGGAGGGACGCTATGAAAGAGGAAATGAGTGCATTAGAAAAGAATAAAACATGGGAGATCATTGACAAACCGAAGGAAAAAATATTGTTGATTGCAAGTGGATTTTTACATTGAAGTATAAGGCTGATGGATCCCTTGAAAGATATAAAGCAAGGTTAGTAGCCAAAGGGTACAATCAGACTTACGGGGTGGATTATCAGGAAACCTTTACTCCAGTGCAAAAATGAACACTGTGAGAATTCTGTTATCATTGACTGCTCACTTCAATTGACAACTGCTACAGTATGATGTTAAGAATGCATTCCTTCATGGTGACCTAAATGAGGAAATCTACATGAACATCCCAACATGATTTGAAGGGGACACAGGTAACAAGGTG
>NW_018221469.1:4014-4752 GCF_001263595.1 Phalaenopsis equestris
TCTCCTAGAGCATGGTTTGGCAGATTCATGAAGGAATCTGGGTATACTGGGTATAAACAAAGCCAAGGTGACCACACTCTTTTCATTAAACATTAAGCTGTAAGGGGAGTGACTGCTCTTTTAGTCTATGTGGACGACATCATAGTGACTGGAAATGATGAGAAATAGAAACATGAATTGAAGTTGAGACCAGTAAAAGAATTTGAAACAAAGGAACTGGAAATTGAAGTACTTCCTCGGTCTTGAGGTGGCATATTCCACACAGGGGATCTTCATATCTCAGCAGAAGTACATGATTGATTTATTGGCAGAAACAGGGAAGACTGGGTGTAAGCCAATCTCTACTCCAATAGATCCAAAATATAAGTTGGGAGAAGCTAAAGAAGAACCAGCTGTGGATAAAAGAATGTACCAGAGATTGGTTGGCAGACTCATATACCTTGCTCACACTCGATCAGACATAGCTTATTCTGTAAGTATGATCAGTCAATTCATGCATGATCCAATAGAACCTCATCTTCAGGCTGCCTACTGGGTACTGCACTACTTGAAAGAAGGCAATCCGGGAAAAAGGAATCTTGTTCAAAAGGAACGACACTCTTACTCTGGAAGCCTACACCGGCGCTGACTATGTTGGTTCCCTAGTGGATAGAAGATCAACTACAGGATATTGTACTTTTCTTGGAGGGAATTTTAGTGACACGGAGGAGCAAGAAGCAGAATGTAGTGGCAAGGTCA
>NW_018221470.1:0-1512 GCF_001263595.1 Phalaenopsis equestris
AGTTAGAATAGGAATTATTAGTTCGATTATTTACAGCGTTTAAAATTTCATAAGATGATTGGGTATCAATAATATGTCCTAGTGAATTCTCCTCTAATACTGGGGGTACTTGAGAATAATACTGAGGGTATTTTAGAATAATTCACTCCCATTTGATCAATCTTAATAGAAATAACAACAATTTGAGATGCCAAAATGGACATTGCATCAGAATCATGAATACTGGCTACTCTCTTAGGATTTACCCTTTCAGAGGGCCATTGAAAATTGTTAGTAAACATTTCTTCAATTAAAGAATATGCTTCATCAAAAGGTTTTGAAACAACATCTATTATAGATCTAAGTGATCCTACTACTCCATTATAAAATATTT
Source organism: Phalaenopsis equestris (assembly GCF_001263595.1). Taxonomy (NCBI): domain Eukaryota; kingdom Viridiplantae; phylum Streptophyta; class Magnoliopsida; order Asparagales; family Orchidaceae; genus Phalaenopsis; species Phalaenopsis equestris. The sequence continues at coordinate 374 of NW_018221470.1, forward strand.
GAATTATTAACCAATTTGATAGAGCATGGTGTGGACATTTTCTAAGAAGATCTTTAAAACTTTCTCAAGCTTCATATACTGATTCCCCTTCAAACTGGCAAAAAGATGTAATATTATTTCTAAGCTTAGCAGTTTTTTAGGGTGAAAATATTTAACTAAGAATTTTAGTGATAGTTCTCCCCAAGTTCTAATAGATCCAGGTGTTAATCAATTTAACCAAGCCTTGGCTTTACCCCTTAATGAAAAAGGAAAAAAGTCTAAGCCTAATAGCATCATTAGCACTTCATCATTTAAATGTAGCACAAATTTTAAGAAAAATAAAAAGATGTAAGTTAGGATCTTCAGTAGGTGATCCTCCAAACCGATTATTTTGTATCATTTGGATAGTAGCAGGTTTAAACCAAATGAATTAGCAGTAACATCAGGATTTTGAATAGTCAAGTGAAGTTCATCTGTTGTCGGATTCACACAATTTCTTAAAATTCTTTGTCGATTCTCATTTATTGGATTATTTAAGTTATTTACCATTTCTTTTAAATTTTTAATTTTTCTTTGTTATTTTTGAATTTTTTTAATAGTACGTTCTAATTCTGAATCGTAAGGTACTAAACCTTCAGATCCAATATTTCGCATAAACAAATAAAGTAAGCAAAGTAAAATTCTAAAAAATAAACACTCTTAAATAAAAATATATTTCTTTTTGGATTTTTGATTTTTTATATTTTTTGTATATATATATTACCTTTAAATTTCTTAATTTATCAAAACTATTTAATTTAAATGTTACCTTCCCTAGCAATTGCGCCAAAAACTTGATCCGCGTACTAAAAATAAGTTGTGTAAAATATATAAAAGTATAGACAATTATTAATGAGATTCTACACAAGTATACGTATAGTTATCAAGTAATAATGGACTTGCTATTTAAACCCCAAATATCGATCCCACGGGGAATGTTGAGATAAAAAGTAAATTACTTAACTATTAGCAAAACAGAAATGCAAGATTTAAACAGTAACTAGTAATCTACTAACTATGTTTATGTAATGAAGATTTTTTATTTGAAAAAGCATCCTTCCCACTATAATGAGGTTTTAGTGAAACAAGATGAGATAAATGTTTATAATATGTATTATGCC
>NW_018221471.1:0-900 GCF_001263595.1 Phalaenopsis equestris
TGTCCAAGTCCATAAGTTGATCCATGAACGATCAGCTCCAGAATAGACTCCATAATTATAGATCTAATATCGATCGGCAGTCCCATTTGGATGCAATAATTCAAAATAGCACTTTCCTTAGTAAATTTACTGATCCTCATCGTCGGTAATAGCTTTGCAGAAATGAAGAAGTTCCAGTGTTTAGAAATAGGGTTTAGAAGTGTCGTAGAAAAACTAACGTAGAAAAACTAACATACCCCCCATTTTCTCTCATTTTCCAGTCTTCAGTTTCGTCCGTTAAATATTGGTAAATCTCATTCATCAGATTTCTTATCGGGACGAAGTTAGAATAATGGCATACAGAAACATTCTCGATTATATATAACTCATTAATCCATGCAAGAGTAAAATTTATCCATCTACCTCACACATAAACGATTCCCTGGTTGATTCCATGCAAATTAACATAAAATTCTTTCACAACAGAAACAACTACGGTGGTTGTAGTGTAGCACAGTACTTCCCATCTTCGTCGTACAATCATCTCTTCAATTACAGTCAATGGATTATTCAATCCTCGGTTTACGAATCCTCATTCCTTGATTAATCTTTTCTATGTCAGTACCTTGTTGAAGATTTGTTGCGCCTCAGCACTAATGAACTTTCTTCGGTTGAACACTCACATTCTATGGTTTTCAGGGGAATTGAATGCCATAGGGATGAATTTGGTGGAGTTTCGTTTCATTTTTGGGGAAATATGAACTTAGGAATCGAATTTGGAAGTTTAAAAGGAGTAACTCCCGCCTAAAACCACAAAAAATTGTCCATTCAAACTCTGGAAACCGTCATCCTGTCAGTCTCACCATCGGCGACGTTGAGGGCACCTTCGGCGAGCCTTTAGAATTTAATTGCATGGACTCT
>NW_018221472.1:0-799 GCF_001263595.1 Phalaenopsis equestris
CGTGATTTTGACCAGTCAACCACCATTATTCATCACCCCCTTCCTCCTAAAAACAACATTTTCGACATAAGGCTTGAAAGATCTTGGATTGGGAGGCAATTTCAAGGCTTTTTGACACCGGATTTGATCATCTTTAGGTATGAGCTTCACTCCAAGCTAAAAATAAGAGCTTCACTCCAAGCTAAAAATATTTGATTTCCACCATGGATTTCTTCCACATTGAGGAGATCCAAAAAATTTTAGAATTTGAAGAAAATATTGGGAAGAAATTCATGGAACTTAATGTTAAACTCCTAGAATTACTTTTGGAAGCCATTATTTGCATAATTGAAGTATATTTTGGAATTTTTCTAGAATTGATTAGATTGAAATGGCTCCACATCAAAAGAGACGAATTGAGTTTGACGACTCTCTCTTCGTCAATGAAATGGCTCAATCAAGATTCACTTCAGTATTTAAAGGAAAGAAGTGTATACAAGATTGAGTTTTTGAGAGTCCGGAAGAAGAAATTGAACAAGTTTTTGTCGTTCAAGTGCGGGGATTTCCTGTTGAATTTAATGTGGCCCGCATCAACACCTTTTACGAAGTCTCAGGCTCTTATAACTGCCACTATGAATCCTTCAGTACAATGGAAGGCCCCCTGAATGATGTGATCAACTTTCTCACTAATGGGAAAGGAACGTGAAAGATTAAACAACGAGATAGCTGCCACTATGAATCCTTTAGTACAATGGAAGGCCCCCTGAGTGATGTGATCAGCTTTTTCACTAATGGGAAAGGAACATGGAAGATAAAGCAG
>NW_018221473.1:0-1080 GCF_001263595.1 Phalaenopsis equestris
ACCAAAAATACCAAATAAATCCAAAATCCCTTTTCTTAAAAGTTGACTAAGCCAAAGGGAAGCCATGGGTGAGCCATGAGAGTCATGCCACATCACCATACTATTAGTGGAAAGAGGCCAAGCTACTTTCAAATATCCTTAAGATTCTACCAAATTGCTTGGAGAGACTCCACCAAATTGCTTCCAGAGCTTCCTTAAGACCTTTTAAGTTCAATCTAACCATCCTTAGCCACTCAATTCCACACTCAAGCTCAGTTTTGGAGCTCAATCCCTAGGCTAAAATAGGACATCCTCCAAACCTCAACTAAATTCAAATTAATTGCACCCACATCTTCCCCATAGTGAGAGAGGAAGATCCTCCACAAAAGCCCCATCATCAGAGCATTCTAAGATGGACTTTGATCAACACCCCAAATTGGCCTTGGTTGACTTCATATCTAGGCGATTCAGCACGGCGTGAGGCTCCATCTCTAGGCTCTTTGGACCCTCACAAAGCTTCCACAAGAATCCAATTGAGGCTTCCCCTCATGGACCGAGGTATTTAAACTTAACCGAGGGGAAGTGTTTAGTGAACAGTGGAGAACAATGTCAAAATGTTTTCATAACCATTTGATGCATGTATAATTTTTATGTAATTAAATGGTTTTCTCCTTATTGTGATTTTCCATTTGCATTGAAAATTTACCATGCAATTTGGTTAAGTATTGAGAGAGATATTAAGCCTAAAATTTGGACAGCTCTTGGGCTAGGGTTTTGGGGTTGATGAAGGAGCACTGTTGGATGGCGTGTGTATCAGACAAACGGATAATATTGCGATGGAAGGGTGGAAGGTTTGAAAAGGTGCGTTGATAAGGTAGATGTGTGGACAGCGGCCTCGAATGGGAGCGCGCTGCCTGGAGCTTCAGAGCCATCATAGGATTGTGTGGTGCTGCGTTATTTAATTAGAAAAATAGAGATTTAAATAATTTATTTAACCTCTATAACTTCAGAAGTTCCTAACTTTTTGTAGAAAAATCATAAAACTAAAATAAAAATACCCACTTGCTTAGTGAACAGTGGAGAACAATGTCAAAATGTTTT
>NW_018221474.1:0-2219 GCF_001263595.1 Phalaenopsis equestris
TTGGTGAGATGTGGTAGGTGAGCGGTACCACATTACAAAAGTGTCATTTTACCTTAGTTCATTAATTGGGGGTCAAAATAACACTTTATTTTAAGTCGAGCAGATTGGAGACAAACATGGTGACGATTAAGGGAGGAGAGGCATGGGGATTGCTTGCGCTAGTTGTCGGGACGGCTTGTGTGGGGAAGATCAACGGGACCTTTGTGGTGGCTGTGGCTTGCCGCATGCCGGTGAGGGAGGCGCTTACACTTGGAGTGTTGATGAATACCGAAGGCCTTGTTGAGCTGATAGTTCTCAACATCGGCAAAGAAAAGAAGGTATTATTATCTGAACAAGTTAAATATTTAAAATTAAAAAAAAATTAAATGGTTAAAAACTGAATGAAGAATTAATATTTGATTATTTATTTTTAAATTGCAACCGTTGATGTGCTTCCATTAATGTTCCTTGCATCCATGTTTAAAAAAGGTAAGTTGAAAACCAAATTATCTCGTGCAATCTTGGCAAAAGCAGACTGAAAAGAAAAAAAAAATAAAAAAGAAAAGTAATACATAACTCCCAATTCATATGTGTTTAAATGGTTGAGTTTTGGAGCCCGATCTGACCGTTCCCACCCCGCACCTTTCACGTTACGCTCACTCCCGCCTCCCTTTCGCGAAAGGTAGCGAACTACTCCCGTCTCCCGATCGCGACCCTGCTATTTCGCGAAACCACTCCCGCCTCTCTGTTTCACGTAACGTTGTCTCTCTAGTGATAAAGGTATCGCACAACTCTCCTTTAGTTTTATAAGCCACGATCTTTTTTGTTCTTCTTTGGAATTTTCACAGGACAGTGGAAGGATTCCACCGGAGACAGTGGAAGAGAAGTGCAAGAAGTAGTTCATTGCGGCAGAAGGAAGAAGAAAGAAAAAGAAGAAGATTGCTATCTCTTGGCTTCTTCTTGGTGGCTTGTGGCAGAAGATAAATTGAGTTTATTTCTCTTGTAAGTTTATCTTCTTCGATGTATCTCGGTGTAGAGCATATTCGATGTATCTTGGTGTGGAGATAGAAGAAGAGATAGAGAAGAAGAGTAGGGAAGTGAGAGAAAGAGTTTGCTTTTATAAGTTGAGACGATCGACTGGTGTAAATTCCGCGAGTACTAAAATCCTCTGCAACTACATAAACGTAAGCAATTTGTCGAACCACGTAAATCTGTGTGTTCCGCAGTGTTACTGTTTTCTAGTGTGATTTTTCTCGGTTCATTTTTCGCAACAAAGATCATTCTCTTATTTTATTTCTATATATATACCACAACAACTGGTATCAGAGCTTTGTTCGGATCTGAAGAAGATTGATGGCTGCAAATGAAGTGAGGGTTTCAGGGATCGAGAAGTTTGATGACACAGATTTTAGTTATTGGAGGATGCAAATAGAGGACTACCTCTATGGGAAGAAACTTCATCTTCAGTTTTTGTGGAAAATACCTGAAAGGATGGCTAAGGCTAAATGAAATTTGTTAGATCGAAAAGTTCTAGGGGTTATTCGATTGACCCTCTCGAGGTCCGTTGCACACAACGTCGTCGAGGAGAGGACGACTGCAAATTCCATGGCAGCCTTATCAGGTGCGTATGAAAAGTCATCAGCTAATAACAATGTGTACTTGATGAAGAAGTTATTGAATTTGAAGATGGCGGAAGGAGTTTCTGTTGCTTAACACTTGAATGATTTCAATATCTCACAAATCAATTGTCGTCTGTTGAAATTGATTTTGATGATGAGATATGTGCACTGATATTGTTGGCATCGTTGTCAAATAGTTGAGAAGTGACCACGACTTTAAATATACTTATGAATATAAGTAATTAATACTGCTGCTAAAAGAATTAATTCCCCAGCAAGTGTACCAAAACTTAATAACAGTTATAGATTTGATAAATATGGATGTAAGAAATATTCAATAATTGTAAAGTCACACTTATCAACGCAAGTATACGTATCGCTCAAGTAATATATGGCTCTAATGGAGTCCTAGATATCGATCTCAGAGGGAGTAATATTAGAACTACGAACTAAGATTTTAGAAAAGTAATATTTTAATCGCAACAACGAAATTCAATTTATTTATCTGTCACTAATAAACAATTGAAATAAATATGTAATTTTAATAACTATTAAATAACTGACGATGTTAATGAGGTTTTTAATGTGATATTCAATATATAAGAAAACATCCTTCTCCTT
>NW_018221474.1:2372-3213 GCF_001263595.1 Phalaenopsis equestris
ATACCGGCTCTCACGTCAGATCTCCCACGTTCCCCTCGCCTTAGGGCTAACATCTGCACTTCAGCACCCAAACGATAGGACTAAATTGGGGATTTTAGTATGTCCTACTAAAATCTCAAATTCTACGTCCGATAATATTATTTATCTATTTATTTGCACACAACTTCCAAGGACATTGACCTCCCTGAATCTTGGATGTCATCTTCACTTTAGTTGTAAAACTCAACATATTTTAACAAATCAATTGATCAGATTGAAAGTAAACTAAGATCGAAGTGAAAAGATCATCACAACTTCTTTAACATTATTTTTATGGCTTCACCAATTCAAATTACCACCATTTCACAAATCTCAAGACAAGGAGAAAGACAGAGAAAACTACTCAGATCTCATTGGGAAAACAAAACAAAACTCGAAATTCATATATAAAAGCAAAGTCATACAAACTACAACAAGTAAATAAACTTATCTCTAATTTCTCCCCAAGAAAACTCCTCGAAGTTCCTCTGAATCTCTTCCTTTGTTTACAGCACAAAGAATTCCTCTTCGAAGCGGCAAGGAGGAAGAAATCTCTCACTTTTCCACCACTCTTACAATCTCTCAAAGAATTCCTCACAATTTAGACTCTCTACACTTGTTTCACACTTCAACTTTGAGTCTCCCCCCTCTCCAGGACCTTTCTAACTTCCAGGAACTCTCTATTTTTAGGCCAAAATCTTCTTTTAAAGTTGTGGATGGGCTTTTCCAAAAGTTGACTAAACACCCCTCCAAAATTTGTCATTATCCAATGCCTAATTGGACATAACCGTCGAGCTCGCCCACGGCCGCCCCCCGGGCGGCC
>NW_018221474.1:3382-4845 GCF_001263595.1 Phalaenopsis equestris
TGCTCCAATGACCCTAATTCATCATTCCTGCAACAAAACATCAAAAATACCTTTCATTAAGGTGCAATATCATCAAAAACAGTATAAAATAGGTATGAAAATCTCAACATATTTTCCTTTGGTCAGGAAGCCATGAGGATGACAGATAGCAGTTCTGCAGGTAAATCTAAACTGAAATGTGATGATATTCGTGATTAATTTTGGCTGAGGAGGTGTGCAGGAAAGATTCTGGTGAGATCTCAGGTATGAGTTCAGCACTGAATGTTGATTTCAGAGGGAGATCACAGGACAGGAACTCAAATAGAGAGACATCAAAATCAAAGTCTGGTCAGTAAACAATCTGTTGTAATTGTGCCAAGGCTGGCCACATAAAGAGAAACTGTAGGAATTCCAAGAAGATGGAGAATGATAACGCAAATGTGGTATCTGAAGAAGTGTATAATGCACTATTGTTAAGAATTCATAGTTCTGTTGATTATGAAAGTGAAGAGGAGAGTGAGTCAGGGACACTCATTCCTATTGTTCCATAGACATATGGTGGAAAATCACAGAGCTATGAGGAAATCTTACAAGATAAAAGTTCGAGCAAGTGAGAGCTGACATAACTTCCACCAGGGAATTAGGCATTACACAACAAATAAGTGTACCGGGTGAAGACTGAGTGTGATGGAAGTAAGAGGTACAATGCTAGAATTGTTGAGAAAAGCTTTCAGCAGAGGTATGATATTGCCCAAGCAGTGGAAGTTGTAAGCAGAGACAAGAGTAATCCAGGAAATAGTTTGAAGGTGCAAAGCTATGTTGACCATGTTGATATGTTAACAAATGGTGTTACTCTGGTCTTCTGATGTGAAGACAGGGCTTTGAGTTGCAGAGGTGGAAGATACATGTTTGAAGAAAAATGGTGACGCCGCCAGTTGAGGATATCAATTTGATGATCAAAGATCGTTCTCCTGGTGTGAATTTTCTCATCAAAGATTGTTCTTCTATTTTTTTGCATCAAAGATTGTACTCCTATTTTATTTCTATATATATACCACAACAACTGATATATATCACAACATAGATATCTAACACATAAATTTTACATTTTAATATTTTACGGTTTACCATTTTAATATCATATAAAAAATCATTAAATACACCTTTTGTTCATAAATAATTTGAGATATATATAAAAATTGAAGTTTTAGTTATAATAACGATGTATTTTTTGTATGATGCTAACAACTTGAGCAATGTTTATGTGTAAAAATAAAAATTTTAATTATGCTATGTAAATAGACGACAATTATGTGGTATGTATGTAAATGCCCCATTTTTATAATATTAACCCTATGCTTTAATTTTTAATTTTTTGAAAATTTAACCGTTGCAGGTACTCAACTACGAGATATTAGCCATAAGGGTGCCGATGGCCCTCCTCCTCAGCTTTATCACAACCCCAGCAGTCATAGCGCTCTACA
>NW_018221475.1:0-278 GCF_001263595.1 Phalaenopsis equestris
CATTCTATCGGGGACGATGACGGGGAGGCATTCGATCGCCCGTGTATCACATGGATGACCAAGATCGAGCCGGACGACGCTTTGGGACATAAACAGCGGGCCAAGTCAGCAAGCTACGTGGGCGGCAGCGTCCAACCAGAGTGCGCCACGCATGCCTTCGGAGCCGTCGTAGGATGAGGTGGCATGCGCGGTTTAAATAGATAAATACGGCTTTTCTTATTTATTTAAATACCCTTAACTTAGAAAATTCATAACTTTGTGTAGAAAAATCACAAAAA
>NW_018221475.1:4487-6591 GCF_001263595.1 Phalaenopsis equestris
TTTTTGGCCATATAGCTAACCCTAAAACTTTCTGTTTTAAAGCCCGCTGCAATGGCCTACCAAACGCTGACCTTTTTCTGCAACCTGCCAACGGACCGTAATGCCCGTAACATCGCTCCCACCATCAAGTTTGGAGTTGGGTTTGAAGACCTCGAGGTTATCCTCGGGAAACTCCCATTCGTGGTAATGAAGATCGCTGCTCCAAAAATGCAAGAACCATCTACAGAATTCAACTTGAACTGCCTTCAGGACTTCGCTGCCTGCAAAGAGGCTAAAGCTACTGCCATCACGGCACCCGTCAAGCCTGTTATCCCTACTGCTGCTAAGGGGAAAGAAGTGATGATCGTTGAAGATCCGACTGAAGGATTAAATGTTCTGCCACCCGTGTTTGAGATCGGATCAAGCTCAAGGACTGTACCACTGACCCGAACTCAAAAAAAGGCCATCAAAGCCCAAACTCCTGAAAACACACCCGTTGAGAAGGAGCCTCATCGAATTGAAGAGGTGTTACCAGAAATTTCTCCACTTCTACAAGGGAGTAGATTCCATCCTCTGACGGTTACTGATGGATATGAGAGTATTCGGAAAATTGTTATCGCATTAACATCACTCTGTGGACATGGTGAGGAAGAAAGGAAGTTCACTTCTATCACCCGAGTTAGTGCAGTTTTCAGAAGGCTTGCTATTAAGGAAGGATGTTCTGTTAGTGAGTTACTTAAACGAGTGGGACACGCAATTTCCCCTCATATGAAAAAAGAAATTTTGAAGGATGTTAAGTCCGTTAGAAAGTCTCATAAGTCGACTATAAAGTCACCTACCCGTATTCCCGTCTGGTTCCGTTTGGGAAACCGAGTTGATAATGCTATAGTCACCACCGATCATACCACCAGCAGGACCGCAGGTCGCCGGCCGATTAAGTTAAGACTGGGTCCGAGAAGTTTACCAGTCATAAGAAAAACAAGACGATTACCCGACACTGTAGCCGGTCTACACCACTATGGGGCACATACCTTCCCTCGACATACCGATGTCTCTAATAAGACATCCAATAAAGATATATGTAGAAGAGCATCACCAGTCTTCATCACAGTACTCTCAGAAACAGAGCAGTCAATCCAACCAACGGCCGTCTCAGGAGGGATCACCTCGAACAATGGGTAAAAGAATATCCCTGTTAGAGCAACAAAAAGTTTTGTATTCTTTCAAGGATGAAACCATACCTAAAATATTCAAAAGCCTGATGAAGAAACCAAAATTCAAACTACTTGATCCAAAAAAACCCGAAGAGATGGATAAGAAGAATGAGCCAAATTATTTCCCATACCACCGGTTGCTTGGGCACACTATAGAACAATGATTCGTTTTTAAAGATTGGCTCGAGAATAACCTCTATAGAAAAATGCTTCGTCTTTAAAGATTGGCTCAAGAAGAACCTCAAGGAAGAGAATATAACAATCCCGAAAGAGTATTTGAAAGAACCTAAAAAGGTTCCATAAACATGATTTCAGCTGAGTCAATCTCCCCAATCAATCCGTATACTCGAACAGACGGGTGGAGTACAACTTGGGATGAACTCAAGAGGGTTCTTAATCAAATACAAGATTCATCGGAGCAAGCTTCTACGAACACCGAAGAAGAATGGAAGGAGGTCTAGAGTAGATCATCCAAGAAGATACTGAACAAGATCCAGTCTGCATCAAAACAAACCTCTGTTCAGAGTCCGCAACATACCGAGCTCGAGATGAAGATTTCGCCAGGAGATCTGTCATCGTCAAGGACAAAGAGTAAGAAGAAGAAAAGCGACACTACGAAGATTGATAGCACGAGGGTTGTCTCGGATGTGGGGAAGAAAATCCTCGAACCCTTAACTTTGTATGATTACCTCGATTTCGGCTACGTTTTAACTATTTCTGGTAATAACGTGACTGATTATAACCAAGCTGGTTGTGATCTCGATCCCCAAAATGATCCTCAAATCGTACTTGAGTCCGATGAACTTGTTGTCAAGTCTAAAGAAGACATCAACGATATTGCGTATGATAGCACTGACAACGAAGAGCCAACTCTCAAGTGTCACGGCTCACTGCTCGCCATCGACCACGAC
>NW_018221475.1:9311-11598 GCF_001263595.1 Phalaenopsis equestris
TCTAACAATGGGACAACTTTCAAAAGTACAAAGATCAACAATTTCGTCAGAAGACATGAGATAGATTGGAGATACTCTACAATTTACTATCCCAGAGCAAATGGTCTAGCTAAAGCTTTCAACAAGACACTGGTATAGATTTTGAAGAAAACATTGGATGAAAATAAGAGGGATTGCCACAACAAACTGTTAGAAGCCTTGTGGGCCTATCAGACGACTTTTAGGACTCCCACTCAGTGCACACCTTATATGCTTGTGTACAGGACCGAGGTCGTGCTACCGCTAGAAATTCAGACACCATCTCTCAGAGTCACCGTTGCCAACCAACTCACAACTGGAGAAAGTGGAAAACTCAAACTTGAAGAACTAGAGAGTCTCGAGGGAAAATGATTGGAAGCACAACAACATTTGGAGCTTTACCAGGCGAAGATGGTACAAGCCCATGACAAATTGGTCCGCCCAAGGATATTCAAAATGGGTGACCTCGTACATGTGCTCAAAAGACCTATTGTTGTACGCCACAAAATAGGTGGGAAATTCGAACCAACTTGGAAGGGACCATTTGTCATTAAGAAGGTCTATACAGGAGGAGCCTGCCAATTAGTGGACTTCCGGGGTGAAGGACCCATGTTACCGATAAATGGACGATACCTGAAAACCTATTACGCAACCTGATGTCGCTTGCCTCCGCTTGCCTCTGCTTGCCTTGAAACGTTGAAATTTTGATTGTTTTAAGGTTATCTATGTGGCCAAATGTCTATGATTGGGTCCAAATTTTGTAAATAACCTCAATATAATGAAAATTTTGAGAAAGAAAAAAAAATCAACCAATTAAAATTAAAACTTTAAAAAACATATTTTGAAAAATTACATGTGATGAAAACAACAAGAAAATAAAACAGAACTGCTAAGTGGATGCTTCCATTTTTTGAAATTTCCTACTCTTTGTGCGCGCAGCACAACCATCGTTCTCTACCTCAACTCTCTTCACATCCCCATAGAATTTCATATTCTGCACAAAATCTCACAAAACTCTACAAGTCTTCTTCAACAAAATCAACATTTCCACATGATACATTTCTACGAATTCAATATCACAAATATTTTTGAACATTTCAATTTTTACATTTTCGAATCAGTACCTAAATTTTGATTCCCATCTTTCGAGATCGATACCTAAATTTCGGCTCTCTTCTCAGAATTGATACCTAAATTTCAATTCTTACATTTTCGAATCAGTACCTAAATTTTGATTATTTCGAGATCGAAACCTAAATTTCAACTCTCTCCTCGGAATTGATACCTACATTTCAATTCTCACATCTTCGAATTGATATTTACATTTCAATTCTCACATCTTGGAATTGATACCTACATTTTAATTCTCACATCTTCGAATTGACACTTGCATTTCAATTCTCATATCTTCGTATTGACCTACATTTCAATTCTTATTTTTTAATCAGTCCTACACTTCTGATTCATTACATTCGAGGTCACTCCTTACATTCTGACATTCTCTTTTGAGAATTGATATATATTTCAATTCTCATTCTTGCATTTCTGATTCATTACATTTGAGGTCGGTCCTTACATTCTGACACTCTCTTTTGAGAATTGACCTACATTTCAATTCTTATTCCCAAATCAGTCCTACACTTCTAATTCATTACATTCGAGGTCGGTCCTTACATTCCGACATTCTCTTTTAAGAATTGATAAACATTTCAACTCTCATTCCTACATTTTTGATTCATTACATTTGAGGTCGGTCCTTACATTCCGACACACTCTTTTGAGAATCGACCTACATTTCAATTCTCATTTCCGAATCAGTCCTACATTTCTGATTCATTACATTCGAGGCCGGTCCTTACACTCTGACTCTCTCTCTCTCTCTCTCTCTTTTTGAATTGATATCTGAATTTCAATTCCCACCTCGGTGTTAGCACTTACATTCTGACTCCCATCCTTTAGAAATATTTGAAATTTCATAACTTAAAGTCCACTCCCCAATCCTCAGCGAGAGTCTCTACTTCTCAACTTAATTAGACACACACCTGCTAATTCCCCGGTAGAAACAAATCACACACACGACCCTACACATATTTTCGGGTCCGTTGACTTAGAAGTTGTATTGGTTTTCATTGAACTCATCGGTCAACTCCAATACGCGCGGTGTACTTGCCCAACACACCACACCTATTGGGGGTCCATTTATTGACCTCACTTTTGGTTGATGTTTAGTTTTTCCTCTTTAGTAGCCTAAGGTCTAGCCATAGGACTT
>NW_018221475.1:11723-12648 GCF_001263595.1 Phalaenopsis equestris
AAGTTCCACATATTGGTCCTAACCTCTAAATACTTAGTAGGTGGGGTCACTATGGGGGAAACTCAAGATGAGTCACCCTTAGGACTGCTTGACCTTAGGGTTAACCCTGGGTGTTGGTATGGAGCTAAGGAATTCACTACACTCACTACACTTATATACACCCACATTCACTCACAATCCTAAACTCAAATTTCTAGCCTAGAGCCCTTGATATTTTGGGATACTCATGTAGATGGTCCCCTAAACCTACTAGCACTAGGGCTATGGTTTGGCTAAGACAACTATGTAGAGGACCCAAAATGGGGTTTTCATTGGTCTATGTATTTTTGGTGATGATTGGTACCTCAACTATACCAAAATACCCATCTTGGCCTTTTGTCCTTAGAACGCCCCCAAATTACCAAAATACCCCTCTTGGACCCAAAATTCCAAAAATTCCAAAAAGTCCCAAAAAATCCCTATAGATCCTAAACATTCCCAATTTCATTTCTCTCAACACATGATCCAATTTGGCCAATTTGACGATCTTTAACCAAAACCCCCAAATTTGATTATAAGGGCCAAAATTGCCCCAAATCCAATTCAAATGTCCATCAATTTGACCTCAATTTCAATCCTAAACTCAAATTAACTTTTTATATGATCAAATTAAACCAAATCCAATCTCAATTAGTCCATCATTTGAGCCCAATTTTGATTTGGGTCAAAGCCCCAATTTTGATCATATGATCTAATCTCACCAAATTGAACACATAGCCTAATCAATTGGCCCCAATTAATGTTGAAAAAACTTGATAACATTCTTATACATCAAAATCAATCATCAATTGGCCTTGGTGAAGCCTCATATCCATTTGATTTTGGCCTAAATCCAAAATTCCCAAATTTAGCCCCAAATTGGCTAAGTCCCCAAATTTCATCCAAT
>NW_018221475.1:13516-14623 GCF_001263595.1 Phalaenopsis equestris
CCAATTTCACTCCCCCCACCCGTTCACAACAGTGAAAGAAGCCAAAAGCCCAGAAAATCCCCCTCCCACAGAGCCTCTACCATAGCTCTAGACAAACACCAAAATTCGGCCGTGATTGAATTCCTACTTAGGCCTTACACCGAGACAAGGGACTCAATCCCTAGCCTCCTTGGACCCCAACAAACGTGCCGAACCCCTCTGATTGAAGCTTCACTTCTACGAGCAAAGGTATAAAACCTCACCTCATCTGAAATCTTAGGGTTTTAGTGTGGACGGTCACGGGATCATTTTATTGGGGACGATGACGGGGAGTCGTTCGATCGCGCACGTATCACATAGATGACCAAGATCGAGCTGGACGACGCCTTGGGACATAAACAGCGGGCCAAGTCAGCAAGCTACGTGGACGGCGACATCCAACCAGAGCGCGCCACGCATGCCGTCAGAGCCGTCGTAGGATGAGGTGGCACGCGCGGTTTAAATAGATAAATAGGGCTTTTCTTATTTATTTAAATACCCTATACCCTTAACTTAGAAAATCCATAACTTTGTGTAGAAAAATCACAAAAATAAAATAAAAATACCCTCTTACTCAGTGAACAGAGGAAAATAATGTGGAATAATTTTCAAGTCCATTTGGTGCATATTGTATTTTTAAATTATTAAACACTATTTTGAATCATTTGATTCTCCATGCATATTGGCACATCACCTTGGCTTGAAATTTTGGCATGTTGTAGCAGGTTGTAGCCTCTATCAAGGGAAATATCCTCTGATTTTTCCAAAGTCAAAAGATGTTCCTATATAGAGATCCATATTTTTTAAGTTATTCCACATTAATTCTTTAAAATGATCATGGAAATTATCCTTCTGATTAGAAAATCCTAAAAAAAATTTGAAAGGTCCACAATGACCAGAAAAGCTTTTGGAAATAATTTCATGGATCAAGTCATTTAAAATATCCTTAAATTTTACAAACATCAAATTACTAAAAAAATTAATTTTGGAAAATATAAACATTTAAATGACTTGACTTTTAATCTACGTTGTGGTATATAATTCAGAGAACTCATCATAAAAATTTCAAAATGTTTTGAGTTCATTTGA
>NW_018221475.1:15031-20327 GCF_001263595.1 Phalaenopsis equestris
TCTTCCGAGTTCTATAACCTCAGAGATTTTTCAAAAATACAAAACTTAATTTTCACCATTTAAAATATTTTAATTTTATTAAACAGCCCAAAAATTAAAATAATTCCAATAAATCACAGAAAGTTCAAAAAATTATGAAATTTTGTTCAAAGGCTTTTCTAGTCTAGGTATACCTCCAGTAAAAAATTTAAGGGATTAGATTTTAACTTGGTCAAGTTAGGAATTTTCTTTGAAAAATCCTATTTTTGCATTAAAATATTTATATAAATTAAATTAAATTTTGAAAAATCACATTTTCTTCTCTGATGTCTCAATTGACCCATGAATGAGGTAGGATAATGTAGAAACCAATCTCACTTTCCTCATTAAAAAGATATGTTAAAAAATTTCTAAATCATTAAAAATTTGGAAGTTTATTAAAAATTAAAAGATCCTGGACTTAGGGGTATGAATTTTAAAGTCAATAATTAATCAATTTAATACCCCTATCTTGATTTTCAAATAAAATCCAAATCATGAATCTTGACCACTTAAATCTTAACCTTTTCAAAACTAATTAAGACACTCACCTATATCTTAAGGGCTTAACGGTGACTTAGGCCAAATCAAAATTGACTAAAAAAGAATTAGTAAAATAAACATAACATAATCAAACATCCTTGAAACACCACTAAGCCCAATTAGGGTTAAAATTGGCTAAGTGTTCTAATAACACTAACTTGCCTCTTTAAGGGTCTTCACCCACATAATTCTTAAATTGAATCACAAGTGATAATTACCCTATTCTTAGGGATAATTGAGACATCAATGTTCACTGAGTAATAAGGGTATTTACAGGATGACTTTTTAAGCAACATAATAAGTTTAAAAGAACTCGGGATTTTCCACCAGACAGCGAGAGATTAGCACGGACCTGTTTCTTTCTCTAGATCTGTTGGATGTCTTGAAGATCTACTAAACTTAATAGTTTTGCTTGAGAAAATAATCCTTAATTAAAAAGACCCACCAAAATATGACATAGGTTTAGGAAAACCACCAGAACTTTACTTTTCCTGCTCTCCATAAATTGCCTTAACATGCACTTTTAAATTTCAGGTGGTGGTACCAGAAGACGCGTCAGGTACGCTTTTACAGTTTATAGTACCGTCTTTCTTGTGCCTTTTCCTTACATGCTTTATGCTTATATTATTTCCTTTCATACTTGCATTTACCTACATGTATGAAAACAACATAAACTTGCATGTTTACCAAAACAAAAATTAAAATCAACCAAGATAAAATTCACCCCCACAACATTCAAAATACAAAACAACTCAAAATTTAATCTCAAACATCACACAAAACTACAATTGAAACTAATATAAGATGTCTCTATCGGATGATCGGGGATTCCTCGGAGGAGGTAACCTACGGTTGCTAACTAGGCTTCCAACGGTCTAAATGAAATTATGGAACTCATTACGTTGGGTTTAGTAAGTTCATTTGGGCTAAGTGGATCCAATAGAAAATAGTGATGCCGTACCGAGGGAACCGTAGGATCCTAACCGGTGTCTCTTTAATCAACTTTAACATGCCCCCCGCATAAAATTTAAAGAACTTCAACCATAGAGTCATCTGATTTGACATTATAACTTGACACACTAGAAAACTCAAACTCGTCGCGGTGAGGAGCTTGGAGCTAGCACGGTGGGCAGCACGGCCATCTTTAACAGCAAACCCTGTCTTCCTCAACTATACCAATCTTCCTTCCTTAGACTTAAACAACAAAGCAATAGGACTTTGAGTTTGCTTGCTTATGCAACGTAAATCCTCACATCATCTTTAGGCCTTTGCATAGCCCTGCTATACAATATAAGCCTTAACTCTTCATAGGATTTTGAGGTTGTCGTTTGTCATGACCTAAATTCTCATATCTTCCAGGCTATTTGTGTGATCATTTCACACGAATGTAAGCCCTAACTAATAAAATTTGCAGGATAAAACACCTAAATATTCCTCCTCAGAAATGAAGCCAAACATTAGGATAGCTTGGGAAGTCACCGGGTTCTCCTCTGGATCAATGACATCCTCTAGTTCTTCCTCCTTTGGATTCTACAATAAAATGTTCCAAATTTGAACCAATCCCCTTTCACACCTCCACATCTGATTTCATTGAAAAGTCCTACACTTAAAACTCCTTGAAGATAATCTTTTTTGATTTTTATCGAGAGTCTTCTTAGGTGACTTTCGTCTTTTAAGATGTAATTAACTATAGGGGCTTGCCCTTATAGGAAGCATGTTCGAACCCAGCTTAATATTAACCCTATTTAATTATTTATATTAAATAAGGGCACTTATCGACAAATACAAAGGTTCCGCAGACCAGACGAACATCATACTTTCCTTAGTTAATTTGATCAAGCCTCATCCTCAAGTCTTGTGTTCATCCTTCGGGATAGATACAGGGTTTGATGTATAATGCTCCTTCATTTAAACTATGAAAAATATGGGATCAGTTTGATTTTATACTTTTCTAAACTTCAATGTCCTTTCAAAGCGGGTGACGGGATTTTAATTCCGATAGCCGACACCTTCTTACGAGAACTCCGAAATAACGCTGACAGTATCCCAAAATACTAGTTGTGGCACTCATGGCTATACCCCAAGTATTATGTACTATAAGAGCACTAACATCTACTACCTTCATTTGTTGAATGTAGAATTTTAGCATAGCTCTTTCCTTTGTTACTTTGCTCAGATGATTTGTTGGATGCAATTTTGCTGAGATGAAGTAATGTCACACCTTTGATTGAAAAGTCAACATGGAAGTGGTGGATAAATTAACTTTCTTATTGTTCTTAATTTTCCATTCTCTCCTTCTATCAGTCATAAAGGCAATTATTTCATCCAGTAATGAGTCAGTCATCATGAATGCAACATATTCATAATGGAATACATTTCTCAATCCATAAAATGCATTTATCCTTTCTCTTGAAAATTTATTGTGCTTATCTCTCATGAAGATGTGATCATTTGTAGTAAATTGCAAGTTGGAATAAAACTATTAAATTATTGGAACAATAGCTACTGCAGTAAAGTAGCAGAATCTCTCCCAACTTTTAATGATGATCAACCTCTCGATCTCACCACCAGGGTTAACAAATGCTTGTTCATGGATCAATTTTCTTGAGCCCATTTGAGTTTTGTAACTATGTTGGGCCTTATAGTTGATAAATCTCCTTGAGTCAAAATCTCCCGTAGGCTTTCCTCTTTTCACTCGTGGAGCCATATGAATTTCTATGGAAATCCAAATAAAATAAAAAATAAAAAATCTAACGGCACAAATAAGATTATTTGGTAAGAAAATTTTCATCATGGGTTTTCTTTAAACCTTTTCAACAAATACCCAAAATTTGGATTTCCCATAATGTAGAATAAATTCATGTGAAAATAAAAAAATTTCTAAGTTAAAGTGAAGCTCTTACCAAGAAAAGATGGAATTTAAAATTTTTAGGCCTTGAAATCTTCTTAAATCCACGCAATGTCAAGCCCTAAGTTGCAGTTTAGAGGTAGGAGACCACTCAAGCAGTAAAAATGGAGTTTTAGTGGGCTATTTCGCGGCTTTTAACCCTGCGGTTTTTAACCCATTCTAGCC
Source organism: Phalaenopsis equestris (assembly GCF_001263595.1). Lineage (NCBI taxonomy): Eukaryota > Viridiplantae > Streptophyta > Magnoliopsida > Asparagales > Orchidaceae > Phalaenopsis > Phalaenopsis equestris. Next base: position 18,666 of record NW_018221475.1, read on the forward strand.
TTTTTGGGAATTTAGCGCCTCAGGCGCCAACACCAAATTTTTTCATATTTCTTTTTTCCGTGGAAATCTACTCCATACTGCATTATGTCAACCTCTAATTAACTCATAAACTCTTATACTCATAATTAAACAATTTTCCAACACAAAACTTTCACAAACAACATGAAACTTACATTTATATATAAAATCCTCACTATTACAAGCTGACAGTTTTTAAGCCAACAAATCTAATTCAGTGTCCAAAACAAATCAAGCATCCTAACACTGAACACTAAGTATCAAAATACTCAACAATAGACATAAATAAAGTCCAAAAATGAAAGTAAATGCAATCTAACATAACATCATAACACACATAAGCAATGCACATAAGCAGTACTAACTATGCATTCTGAGCATAAAGTAAGTTCAAACATATTCTTCGCTCTCATCCTCTTGAATGTCTCCAATGGATTGGTACTGCACATACAAGTTGTAAAAAGGTCGGTAAGAAAATTAATCCATCGAATCTTCATCAATTCAAGCATTGTTCTTAAACATACGCACCAAACCATCTTATGCGTCTAATGTGTTCAAAATGTTCCTTCGTCCTCCAATCCAGATGATCCAACATTTCAGAAATATTTCCAATTGAATGTCTAAGGTTCTGTACCTCTTTCTCTATCTTCTTGATCCTTTTCAAAAGTACACTCAAACTGAAGTAAGACTGAATAAGTGATGAATTATTTGATGATTGATCGATCAGTATATTCATATCATTCTCATCCCCCATTCCTATGCAGTTGCGATAAACTTCTGGGTCCATAGGTTTCCAAGAAAGAAGCACTTTTTCCCAACTTTCATAAGGCACTTGCAATTGACTGCATAGTAGGAAAATAATAGATGGATGTCCCAATCCAGTAGTATATCCGTTGATAATCAAAATCAAAACCAATTTCATAATTATTGCAACCACATCAATAGGTTTTCCAGTTTGAATACAGTAATTCAAAATATCACTCTCCTTCGTCACCTTACTGATTTTCATAGTAGTAAGTAGTTTTGATGCAATAAAAAAATGTTATGCCTTAGATGTAGGATTCAACAATAATGATGAAAAACTTACATTTCCATTACCTCGGGTCTCCCAATTTGCATCTTCATCAATAAGAAATCGATAGAGTTTGTTCATATTTTATTTTACAAGGGAAAAATTTGCATAGTGGCAAATAGGTACACTTTCAATCATAAACATATTGTTTATTCTTGAAGGAGTGAATTGTACACACCTGCCTCGCATGTAGACAATTTATTGACCTCACTTTTTGTTGAGGTTTAGTTTTTCCTCTTTAGTTACCTAGGATATAGCCATAGGACTTTCTTGTTGACTATTCTTAGAAAAATAGAAAAGGAACCCTCACCATTAGAAATTCTACTCTCTTACTTGCTCAACTTGAAGTTCCACATATTGGTCATAACCTCTAGCACTTAGTAGGTGGGGTCAATATAGGGGATCTCAAGGTGAGTTCCCATACAACTGCTTGCCCTTAGGGTTGACCCTGGGTGTTGGAGCTAGGGCACTCATTTTCACTCACTCTCACTCACAATCACTCACAACCCTAAACCTAATATTTGTTGACTTTGACCCCTTGATCCTTTGGGAGACTCATGTAGATGGTCTCC
>NW_018221475.1:20962-23064 GCF_001263595.1 Phalaenopsis equestris
TCAAGCCTCAATTTCACTCAATTTCAACCCACATTCAAAATCCCCAAATTTGCTCCAAATTGGCTATCTCCAAATTTTACCAAATTGAATGCCCTAACCCCAAAATTGGCACCCCATTTATGTTGAAAACTCTTCATAATGTTCCTATTGACCATTTTCAATAATTAATTTGGACTTAGCCTAAGATTAGCCTAATCTAGACCCAAGTCTAGCCCAACATGCCCAAAGTGACCAAAATTCCAAAATCCTTCAAATTGAACCGCCAATTGAACTCAAAATCATTTCAATCCTTCACCAAAAATCTTCATTACAATCATATACATAAAATTTATCAATCATTTGGGCCAATTGACATGGATAGCCTAATATAAACCGAACATCTAGCCATTTTCACTCAAATGAACCCATTCACCAAAATTGGCCTAGCCACCTTAAAGCCACCAACTTTTTGACTCCACAACCACTAAGCTCCTCCTAAGGAATAGGATAAACCACCATAAATCCACCAAACCATGCTATGGAAAAATGGATCCCTAAATTAAGGGATTCATTCTCTTTTTTAGTCCTTAACCACAAAATTTCCTCCATCATTGATTGTCATAGGGAGTTAACCATCATTAGCCACCCCCCAAACCTTAAGCCACCACCCACAAATTAAACCCAATTCAAACCTAGAGGCCAAATCAGCTCAACTACTCTTTAGGGCTTCTTTACCCTTCAAATAAGCAATAATTTCCACCCCCCAATTGGCCCTGGCAGTCAGCTTAGGTCATTTTATTTAAAGCTCACCTCCATGGCCAATAGAGGAGAGCGGAAAATTTCCTAAGGAAACTCTGCCAATTTGCTTCCAGAGACTCCCTAGGACCTTCTTAGTTCAAGCCCACTATTTTCCCCCACTGGTTCCCTCTGTGTGAGTTCAATTTTGAGCTCAAGATTTTAGTTGAAACCAGAACAGAACTCCCCACATCTCCATAGTGAACCAAACGCCAATTAACTGTGCACAAACCATCCTCACAATGAAAAAAATTGATTCCCTACAAAAGCCCCCTTTGAAATAGCCTCTAACCTAGCTCTAGATCGACACCTAAAATTTGAGCTTGATCAAATTCATACCTAGACATTTCACCAAGGCTTGTTGGGACCAATCAAATTCTGACCTAAACATCTCCATAGGTTTGTTGGGACCAATCAAAGCTACCACAACAATCTGATTGAGGCCTCCCCTCTCAGACAAAGGTATTGAACTTCAACCCTAATTCGAGCCTATTTTTACTCTTCATATGTATTTACTATATTTCATATCGTATAATCCGTAAAGATAGGTTCATCTTGAGTAGATGAAGCTCTAGGAACAAACCCCATGAGATTTGGTTGAGTCTAGAGGGAGATCTTAAGGTTTTAGTGTGAATGGTTCTCGGGTTAGCCTAATATGGATGATATGGGGAGCCGTCTGATCATGCGTTTATCTCATCAATGGACGAGATCTAGCCGGACGAACTCTTGGTGCGGGAATTACGGGTCGCGTGGCATGCCAGGGTGGAAAGCTTGGTGAATGGGAGCGCTCCGAGTCTTCGTTCGGAGCTGCTTAGGATCCAGTCAACATCGCGTGGTTAAGTAGAAAAATATGCTATTTTCTGATTTATTTAAATATCTGATCTTTAAAAATTCATATCTTTGCATAGAAATATTAGAAAATAAAAATAAAAATACCCTCTTACTCAGTGAATAGAGGAGAACAATGTGGAAATGGTTTGAAGTTTATTTGATGCATAGTTTATTTTTAATTAATTAAATACTGTTTTCAGTCTTTTAACTCTCCATGCATGTAGACATTTCACCATGGCTTGATATTTTGGCATTTATTGCCTCTATCATTTGAGATATTCTCTAAATTTTCCAAGGTCAGAGAAGACCTCTAGACAAAGATCCATATTGTTCAAGTTTATGTCTATTATTTATATAAATTAATCATAATAATTAGCATGTTGCTTAGAAAAATTTAAAGAAAATTTAAACACTGTCGTTGCCAGTCCCAAGCCCGGATGAGAAAAGTGGAGGGTTGCGTTAGATAGTCGACAGCCAGCGTAAAACTTGTCGAAAAA
>NW_018221475.1:23997-27959 GCF_001263595.1 Phalaenopsis equestris
GCTTATTGTATTAAAAATGATCTTAATTTACTAGAACTAAATGAAAATATGACATTAAATAGGACGCAATGGAGAAAAAGGATTCATGTAGCCGACCCCACATAGTGGGATTAAGGCTTTGTTGTTGTTGTTGTTGTTGTATTGTAACCACATAACCCTTTGGAAAATTTTTCATGGGCTAAGTCATTAAGAGCACACTTAACTCTCACAAAACTCTAAAACACAAAGAAAATTAATTTGGAAAAGATAGTCATCTAAATGACTTGATTTTTAATCTCAACTGTAATCTAAAGTTCATAGAACTCCTCATAAAAATTTCAAAACACTTAAAGTTCATTTGATAACTTAACTTGATTTTCTAAGTTAAACGACTTTTTTAACAATAAATTGATTTTTAAAAATTAAAATATAACTCAAAAAATTATAAAAATTAGTTTTGGGAGTCCTTTGTGATTAGAAAAATTTTATAAAATAAAAAATTGTAATTAAAATAAAATTTTCATTTTTAAGCTTATTTTTATTATTAAAATAATTAAAAATTAATAAAAATCACAAAATTAATAAAATTCATGGAAATATTCTAAATTATTTCCTAAAATGTTTTCCAAAGCATTTATGAGCAATTGGAATATTTTTCCTAATTTTTAAAGTGAATATATTGAATTTTAAAGCTTAAAATAATTTTTTAAAGGCTAAAAATGAATTTTTCTTAATTTTTCACTTAAATAATTCCAACAATTCAAAGAAAAATTATAATAATGTAAAATTTGTTTCTCTAGGTTCCTTGACCTCAGCGGAATTTAATAAAAATATAAAACTGAATTTTTCACATTTAAAATATTTTATAATTAATTAATACTCCATAACTTAAAAATAACTCTAATAATTCAAATAAAACTTAAAAAATCATGAAATTCGGTCCTAATGGTTTTTTGGTCTAAGGGTCTGTTTGGGGCAGCTGCAGCTTATTAGGAATTGTCTTGGTCAAATTGTTGAATTTTTTTTGAAAAATTTTATTTTTGCATATCAATAATTATATAAATTAAATTAAATTTGAAAAATCACATTTTCTCCTCTAATATCTTAATTGACCCATGAGTAAGGTGGGATGAAAATTTCAAAGTCATTTGAGTTAAATTTGATGAATTATGAAGTGAGGCAAAAGTGTAATTTTGGAAATTTGACCTTAATTAACACTTAGGCTTAAATCAAGAAAGGGAAATGGGAAACCTTTGATCTTAATTAAAATATTTGGATGATTGAAACATAAGGAATTAATTGGTAGAAACCAATCTCATTTTTTTCCAATTAAAGGATAAATTTGAAATTTTCTAGATTATAAAAATTTGCAAGTCTGCCAAATTAAATGATCCTAGACTTAGGGGTATGGTTTTGGGTGTGAATTACTCATTAATTTAATACCCCCATTTGATGTTCAAATAACATTCAAAAGTTTTGATAATAAATCATCATCACTTAAAATTTAATTTTTTTTTAAAAAATTATTAAGACATCCACCAGGATCTTAAAGGCTTAGTAGTGACCTAAGCTAAATCAAATTTGATTAAATGAGGATTATAAAAGTGAATGCAACTAAAAATTAAACACTTTTAAAGCACTACAAGCCCAAAGCAGGGTTCGATCGTGAGGGTAGCGGAGTAATTCAAGAGAAAACGCAACGAGGCAACGCGGACCGCCCACATGATCCCGCGGGCAGCGTCATGCCTAAAATAAAATTCGCGATTTCTAGCACGCAGCATAAACGTGTTATTCAAACAGTAAAGCGGCATTTTGAAAACACCGCCCACTGTTTTAAGCTGCCCCAAATGGGGCCTAAGTCTACCTCCAGTAAAAATTTCAATGATTAAGATTTGCCTTGGTCAAATTGTTGAATTTTCTTTGAAAAATCTTATTTTTGCATATCAATAATTATATAAATTAATTTAAAATTTGAAAAATTAAATTTTCTCCTCTTATGTCTTAATTGACCTATGATTATATTTTAATTAACCCATGAGTAAGGTGGGATGAAAATTTTAAAGTCATTTGAGTTAAATTTGATGAATTATGAAGTGATAGAGCCTTAGGGGCAAAAGTGTAATTTTGGAAATTTTGCCTTAATTAACAGTTAGGCTTAAATCAAGAAAGGGAAATGGGCAACCTTTAATCTTAGTTAACATATTTGGATGATTGAAACATAAGGAATTAATTGGTAGAGACCAATCTCAATTTTTCCAATTAAAGGATAAATTTGAAATTTTCTAGATTATTAAAATTTGGAAGTCTGCCAAATTAAATGATCCTAGACTTAGGGGTATGGTTTTGGGTGTGAATTACTCATCAATTTAATACCCCCATTTGATGTTCAAATGACATTTAAAAGTTTTGATAATAAATCATCATCACTTAAAATTTAATTTCTTTTAAAAATTATTAAGACATCCACCAGGATCTTAAAGGCTTAGTAGTGACCTAAGCTAAATCAAATTTGATTAAATGAGGATTAGAAAAGTGAATGTAACTAAAAATTGAACACCATTAAAATACTTAAAACGCACTACAAGCCCAAATTAAATCTAAAATTGGCTAAGTGTCTCAGTAACACTAACTTGCCCCTTTAAGGGTCTTTACCTACATAATTCTCAAATTAAATTACAAGTGATGATTCTCCCACTCTTAGGGATAATGAAAACATCAATGTTCACTGAGCATTAGAGGTATTTATAGGATGAGTTATTAAGCGACATAATAAGTTTAAATGAGCTTGAGACTTTTCACCAGGCGGTGAGAGGGAAGCATGAACCTACTTCTTTCTCCCGACCTTTTGGATACCTCGGAGGTCTACTAAACCTAACATGTTTTGCTTAATGAAATCATCCTTACTCAAATTAATAGGTGCTCACCAAGATATGTTTTAGGATTTTGGTAAATCATCAGAACCTTATTTCTTTACTTTACATAAAATGTCCTCATATGCATTTTGAGTTTCAGGTGGTGGAACGAGAAGACTCGTCAGGTACGATTTTTACAGTTTACAATACCGTCTTTTTCTATACTTTCTACACTGTACTTTTATGCTTACAAAACTTGCATGTTAAACAATGATGTCACCCTGCATGAAAACCAAAACTGCTAGGATAGCCCTAAAACCAAAACTAAAACTAAAATCAACCAAGATAAAATTCACCCCCACAACATTAAAAATATAAGACAACTCAAAATTTAATCACAAACATCACAAAAAACCATTATTGCAACTAAATTAAGATGTCTCTATCGGATGATCAGAAATCCCTTAGAGGAGGCAACCTACGGTTGCTAACGAGGCTTCCCACGGTCTAAATGAAAGTATGGAACTTATTAAGTGAGTTTAGTAAATTCATTTGGACTAAGTGAATCCAATAGAAAATAGTGATACCGGAACGAGGAAGCCATAGGATCCAAACTGGTGTCGCTCTAATCAATTTTAACATGCCCCCCTAAATTTTGAAATAACTACAATCATAGGGCCACCAGATTTGACATTATAACCTGACATCTTAGAAAATTTAAACTCGTCATGGCAAGGAGCTTAGAACTAGCATTGTCGGCAGCACGGTCATCTTCAACAGCAAAACCTATCTACATCAGCTAAACCAAATTCCTTCCTTAGAATTAAACAATCAAGCCATAAGACTTCCAGGTTGTTTGCTTATGCAACTTAAATCTCACCTCATCTTTAGGCCTTTGTATAGGTCTGTTGTACAATATAAGCGCTAACTCGTCTTAGAATTCCGAGGTTGTTCATCACGACCTAAATCCTCACATCTTCCAAGCTATTTCTGTGATCATTTCACACAAATGTAAGGTCTAACTAATAAAATTGGCAGAATGAAACATTCAAATAATTTCTCCTCAAAACTGAAGCCAAACAATATGATAGATTGGGAAGTCACCGAGGTTCTTCTTCTCCGGATCCATGA
>NW_018221475.1:28003-29282 GCF_001263595.1 Phalaenopsis equestris
CAAAAACAAAATGTTCCAAATTTGAGAATACTAAAAATGCAAGAAAAGTAAAAATCCTTGTTTAATTTCGTTGAAAAGTCCTATCCTTTTGAACTCCTTGAAGATAATATTTCCTGATTTTTATCGAGAGTTTTTTTAGGTGACTTCGGTTGTCTAAGATGTAATTAACTATAGGGGCTTGCCCTTATAGGAAGCTTGTTCGATCCCAGCTTGATATAAACCCTATTTAATTCTTCATACTAAATAAGGAAAATTATCGGCAAATAAAACGGTTTCGTAGACCAAACGAATGTCATATATTTCTTAGTTTATTTGATCGAGTCTCATCCTCAAGCCTTGTGTTTACTCTTCGGGATAGATATAGGGTTTGCGGTATAGTGCTCTTTCATTTAAACAATGAAAATTATGGGGTTAGTTTGATTTCATATTTTTCTAAAAATTTATATATGTAAATTAAAATTTCCTTCCGAAGCGGGCAACGAGATTTCGATTCTGGTGACCGACAGCTCCCTACGGGCAACTCCTCAACTAAAATAATGCCGACAACTTAGAACGGGCAACTCCTTCAACTAAAAATAGTGTCGACAGACTTAGAACTATTTTAAACCTTATGTTCAATGCTTATTGAACTTAATTCAATCTTAAGCCTTACCAACATTTTACTTAATCCATCTTATACTATAGGTTCTACCTAGATTGAACCTAAATTGGAGATGCCTTTGAGTGTAATTATCCTCAAAGAACCAAGTTTTTGTATAATTGTATCTAAATTGTAGTTCCTAGCGTCTCTTTGTAATAATCTTCTCCACTCGAGTATTTGGTTTGTTGAATCCTCAATTCAAAAACCCCCTTTCCTTGATTAACCTCTTCTTCACAAAAACTCGATCATCTAACTTCTGTGCATCAAATATGACGAACTTCCTCCGATTGAAAATTTCATATCTCACAGTATCTTTAGAGTGGGAAGCCATTGGATTTGCAAAATGTTCACTCTTCCCTTATTATCCCCTCTAAAATAGGTTTAGGAAATATATTTGGGAGTCATCAGAAAAAGAACCCACCAGAAACTGCCAAAAATCATCTTTCAAAATGTTTTAAGTCATTTTCGTCGTAGCGGTGCCTCAAGCACCAGTTCTAAAATTTGCATCGTTTCATTTTAAATCCAATTAATTCTCAAATCTTTCATAAAATTTGGTAAATTAAGATGTCTTAAATATTTTTTTTAATTTTAATTTTCTCAAATACATGGAATCCATAAAACTATAAATATATATATATC
>NW_018221475.1:29377-34779 GCF_001263595.1 Phalaenopsis equestris
ATATATAAAGACTTAATAATCTAAACTAAAATAAATAAGCAAAATAAACAATGATAAATATTGGTTGCCTGCCACAAAGCTCTTGGTTTAATGTCGTCAGCCCGACATTTCCAGTCTTTACTTTAGGTGACCTAACATTAAAATCTCTCTAAAAATTGGTCTTTGACCATCAAATATGGTTTTAGTCTGTGTTCGTTCAGTTTAAATACCTTTCCAATCTTAGGATCCTCAAAATTAACAGCTCCATAGGGATAGACTTTAACAATTGTGAATGACACTATTCACTTAGACTTCAGTTTTCCAGAAAATAATTTCAATCTTAATAGAACTTCTTGTATATGCTCAAATTCTTTTTTTATTATCTTCTAATCATTCCATTCTTTCATTTTCTCCTTTTAAATCTTAGCATTAACATAAGATTCATTCCTAATTTCTTTAAGCTCATTCAATTGCAATAATCTTTTTTCACCTGCATCTTTTAAATTGAAATTGAACTCCTTAATAGCCCAATAGGCTTTATGCTCCAAATTTACTGGTAAGTGACAAGTCTTCCCAAAAATTAATCTGTACGGGTACATTCTTATAGGTGTCTTATAAGCTATCCTGTAAGCTCATAATGCAGTATCTGATCTAGTAGACCAGTCCATTTTATTAGGATTCACAGTTTTTTTTCCTAAATTCTTTGGATTTCACAATTAGATACTTCTGCTAAACCACTAGTCTGAGGATGATAAGCAATTGCAATCCTATGCATAATATTATATTTTTCCACCAACTTAGCAATTCTTGCATTCCTAAAATGAGATCTTTGAAACACTCCGAGCATCACATCGAGGTAAGGTGATTGCTTGAATCTATATTGACACATAATCTACTGCAATCAATATATATACATTTCCAAATGAAGGTATAAATGGTCTAATAAAATTTAATCTTCATGCATAAAAAATTTTAACTTCCAAATTAAAATTTAAAGGCACTTCATTTCATTTTGAAATATTACCTACTATCTGACACCGATGAGAAGTTTTTATATATTGATTAACATCTCTAAAAAGATTAAGCCAATAAAATCCAGATTGTAAAATTTTGTGAACAATTCTATTATGCCCAAAATGACCTCCAAATTAAAAATCATGAAATTTTTGGATAATTTCTTTAATTTCTTTATATGGCGCACATCTTCTCATAAACTAAATGATTGAATTTTTTGTACAAATAGGGGTCATCCCAAAAGTAAAATTTTGCATCGTGAATAAATTTCTTTTCTTGCTGTTTTGTCAGTCTATATAAGAAAAAAATCACTAACAATATAATTCACAATATCAACATACCACGATATTTCCCATCTTTTAACAATATAAAGTTGTTCATCATGAAAAGTTTCATTTCTTTTTCTAAATCAAGTGTTTCTTCCTATTCCAGCCTGGATAGATGAGCAACAATTTCATTATTAGTTACTTTCCTATCGACTACCACAAATTCAACTTTTTCATTAGAAGTACCCATCTAATTAATCTTGGCTTTGCTTCCTTCTTTTGCATCAGATATTTAATAGTTAAGTGGTCCATATGCACAACACATTTAGCTCCAATTAGATATGACATAAACTTATCAAAAGCATAAACAATAGCTAATAACTCTCTTTTAGTAGTGGTGTAATTAATTTGAGCATCATGAAGAATCTTACAAGCATAGTATATGACTTTAAAATTCTTGTCATATCTTTGTCTTAAAACAGCTTAAATTGTGTAATCACTTGCATTACACATTAGTAAAATAGTTTCTCCCAATCCGGTGAAATAATTATAGGAGCAATGACCTATTTTTTTTTTCAATGTTTCAAAGGCTTTAAGGCACTCTTGGTTGAAATTAAATTTTGTATTTTTTCTAGAAGTTGGCATAAAGACTTTGTAATTATTAACAAATATTTAATATATCGCTTGTATAATCCAGCATATCCTAAAAAACTCATAACTCCTTATACAGTAGTAGGTGGAGGTAGGTTATATATAACCTATATTTTTGCATAATTCCTCCTACAACCATAAATTGACATTTTTCTAAGCTTAGCAGTTTTTTTATGGTGGAAAATATTTCGATAAAATTTTTGTGATAAGTCTCCTCGAGTCATGATAGATCCATGTGCTAAAAATTTTAAACACATCTTAGTTTAATCCCTTAATTAAAAAAAGCAAAAGTCTAAGTATGACAACATCATTTGACACTCCTTTATATTTAAATGTAGCACACAATTCTAGAAAACTAGCAAGGTGTAACTTAGGATCTTTAGCTCGTATCCTCCAAACTGATTGTTTTGTAATATTTTGATAATAACAGGTTTAAACTCAAATGAATTGACAGCTACAGCGGGATTTTGTATACTCAAATGAATTTCATTTACTATAGAATTGGCATAAACTCTTAAAGATCTCTGATGATGTTCATTTCCAGAATTACTTGAGCTGCAAGCCATTCTACAAAAATTGTCTATTTCTTTTTGTTATTTTCAAATTTTTCAAATTGTTCTTTCTAAATTTAAATCGTAAGGTACTAAATTTTTAAATCTTAAACTACGCATAAAAAACACGACAAGCAATTAAAGTAAACAAACACACTAAAATATGAAAATATTCAAGTTAAACTACAAACAGTTTTTCAGTTCAAATAAAATATTATAAATTTAAAATAATTTGTCGTTACTTTCCATTACTTCCCCGGCAAAAGCGCCAAAAAATTGATGCGGGAGTTTTGTTGTGTGTTTCTTTTGTAAATATTTTTTATTATTACAAAATATACACGACAGAACTAATAGTAAATATGCAATTCAATTGCAATAAAAATAACTTTAGTAAAAATAATTTTATCTTTTAAAATCTTTAAATCTACAAAATTGTAATAATAACACAAGTATACGTATCGCTCGAGCAAAAAATAACTCTAGTGGAGTCCTAAGTATCGATCCCACATGGAAGTTGGAAATGTTTATGACTAAATTTTTATGATTATAATATAAAACACAATTCAAACTACAAAACTTAAGTATGAAATTTAAATCTAAAGTAATTGAGTGTATGTTAAATTAAATGCAGTTAAATGAATTAAATTAACTAAATTAATTGCTAAACTTCAAAAGTAAACTTATAAAAATTAAAAAAAGTTTCTGTGACGAAGAGTTAAAATTAAAGAAACTTTTTTCCCCTTTACCATGAGTATATGGATTGTGAAGAATATATATATATAATTGTATTGTGTCAAATAGGAGCAATTCTATTATTTACTCTCTTTCAAGTGCAAAAAGAATATTGACTAATCCAGAGTTCAGTCCCTAATTTTGTGGTTAGGCTGGAAGGATACCGACTCTCATTCTAGAGCTCCCACTTCTCCCTTGTCTGAGGGCTAACAATCTCGCATTAGTTTCCAATCAACTGGATCAAATTGATGATTTTAATCTGTCTCCTTAAAATCTCAAATTCTACATCCAACAAAATATATTTCCTATTTATTTGCATTCCACCCCATGGATAACATCCTCACCCATGGAATTGAATGTGATTCTCACCATGTTATAGAAATCATAGCCATTTCAGATCATATTGTTCCTCAACACATTTTAATATTTCAATTGGTTAGATCAAAAAGTAAATGAAGATCGGAGTTCAAATCATCACAAATTTTTTCATTTAAAATTGTATAAAATAAAATTAGTTTTTCACAAAACCAAATCTCAGAATAAGGAGTATGATAAAGAAGACTACTAAGAATTCATCAGACGGAAAAGACAAAACATGTATTTCATATATAAATCAAGTTTACAAAATAAAGAAATAAAAGACATAATTTATCACACAATCCTTCCCAAGCAAATCCCTAGAAGTTCTCTTTAAGCACTTTCCCTCTTTACAAGCACTCTCAATTATCTCTTAAAAATGTAATGAAGAAGAAATCTCTCACTTACCCTCTCGTCTTACAACCCTAGAATAAAATCTCTAAGTCCTTCCCTCTCTCTCTTACTAGCCTCTCTCTCTTCTCCACCAAACCTCTCTACACGCAACCCTCTTCTCCTCTCGACCATAGACTTCTCTCCTTTTAATTAGTGGTTGCCTCCTCTCAAAAGGAATTAAAATTCCCTCCAAAATTCTCTCTAAAAGTCACACCTTTTAAATCCCAAAAGATATGTCCATTTATTCAAGAGACATATCCCTTCATTAGAGAACCTTCCAAAGTGTCTAGATGCATTGAATCACTCCATGGGGAATTTGAAACACTTGGAGCCTTCAAAATATGCTCAAAATTTATCTCGAACTACCTTAATTCATTAAGTGTCCTCTTTGGCGCTTCAGGCGCCAATCTGGCCCTGGCGCTTCAGGCACCAAGTTACTTAAGTCAGCACTATTTTTGGGCTTTGGCGCTTCAAGCGCCATTTCTGGTGCTTCAGGCACCGCCTATTTGTATAATGATGCTTCAGGCGTCAGCTCTCTGTAAAGTGGCGCTTCAGGCGCCAATCTGGATCCAGAATCACAAAAATTAGCTATTTTGGCTCTAAATTTCCTCTTGTTTGCTACTGTTTCTCCAAATGCCTAAAATTGACATACCTACTACAAAAACTTGAAAACCCCCTTCTTTAAAGTGTAATATCTCAAAAAATAAGCATAAAATGTATACCCTAATACTGTTACCTTCTATAAAGAAATTACACAAATAAATACTTCAACAGAAGTCGAAGTCACCGCCAAGCAAGTCCCTGAATTGGAAATGACGTATGAATACTACGTCAAACTACAACTAGAATGGGCATACTCTAATAGACTCCAGAAAAGCCCATTCTTAAGAAAATTCAAGCCTCTTCTACATCGACTACAGGAGCAAAGCTTTATTGGCTTTATTGGGAAATTAAAGGCAAGGAAAGATTGGTGTTCAACTAATGTTCTCTCAATGACAATACTTACAAAGATCAATATTCCTTACCAGGTATAACTACTCTGATAAAGAAAATTGGAAATAGCAGGATATATTCAAAATTTGACCTGAAAAGCGGCTTTCATCAAGTCGCGATACACTTAGAATCAGTTGAATGGACTGCATTTGTAGTGTATTCAAGATACAAAACAAATATCAATGTTACTCTGATTAACAATCTTCAAAACACCTAACATCAAAATGATGTTAAACAATCTAATTTCAATATAACTAAAGGTTAGTTTGAAAGAAATTTGATCCAAAATTATGTTTCTATCGATTGTAATTATTTGAGCTAAATTGACAAACATAGTGACCAAAGGAAAATATGTTGAGATTTTCATACCTATTTTACATTAATTTTGATGATATTGCACTTTAAAGAAAGGTACTTTTGATGTTTTGTTGTAGGTATGTTGAATTATGGTCATTGTATGTTGAAT
>NW_018221475.1:34789-35075 GCF_001263595.1 Phalaenopsis equestris
GGTATGTTGAATTATGGTCATTGGAGCAAAAAAATGCAAAAAAGAATGAATTTGGGGGGACCAAAATAAAATATGAAGATTTGATCTTGGGCGCCGACGGCACCATCGACGCTGCCGCCGACGGGTTTTTCTTGAGAGTCCAGAATTAAATATTCTAGAAGGCCACCAACGGCACCATCGAGGCTGCCGACGGCGAGCACGTCAGTTCTCACAACAGATGCATTGAATGTGGATGATTTTTTAAGGGACGCTTGGGCAACTCTTGAGAACTCTTCTACAACTTTAA
>NW_018221475.1:35277-35715 GCF_001263595.1 Phalaenopsis equestris
CAGAGGAACTTCGAGGAGTTTGCTTGGGGTGAATTAGAGAAAAGTTTTATTTACTTATTGAAATTTGTATGACTTTGTTTTTATATATAAATTCCAAGTTTTGTCGTATCTTCTCCATGAAATCTGAGTAGTTTTCTTTGTCTTTCTCCTTATCTTGAGATTTTGTGAAATGGTGATTTGAATTGGTTGTCATGAGAATGTTAAAGAAGTTGTGATAATCTTTTCACTTCAATCTTAATTTAATTTCAATCTGGTCAATTGATTTCTTAAAATATGTTGAGTTTTACAACTAAAGCGAAGATTACATCCAAGATTTAGGGAGGTCAAAGTTCTTGAAATAGTCAAAGTCCTTGAAAGTTGGGTGCAAATTAATAGGGAAATAAAAATTATCGGGCGTAGAATTGGAGATTTTAGAGTGACAGACTAAAATCCTCAATT
>NW_018221475.1:35820-36553 GCF_001263595.1 Phalaenopsis equestris
ATAGAATTAGTCAATGTTCTTTATGCCTGGTCCAAAGGGTAAAGAATAGGTATGCTCCTATATGGCACAATACAATTTGAACTAATTCAATTTATCCATTCACTTAAACTTCTTGACAAGGAGAAGTATGCTTTCTTATATATTGAACTTCACATTAGAAACTTTTTTAGTAGAATTAGTTAATTAAGAGTTGATTAAAATTACATTTTTATTTCAATTGCCTATTAGTGAAAAAATATGAAATCTGAACTACATTGTTGTGATTAAGTATTGATTTTTTAAATCTTAGTTCGTAGCCTCTAATATTACTCCCTGTGGGATCGATATCCAAGACTCCATTTGAGCCCTGTACTACTTGAGCGATACGTATGCTTGCTTTGATAAGTGTGACTTTGTAATTATTGAATATTTTATACACATCTTTATCAAATCTATAACCTTTATCAAGTTTTTGGCGCCCTTGGCGGGGATTTAAATCTTCTAGCAGCAGTATCAAATTCTTGTATTTTTAAGTATATATAAAGTCGCTGTTAAGTTTTTGGCGCCATTGCCGAGGAGTAAAATTAGATTTTTTTTAAAAAAGTAATAATTAGAGTAACGGATAAATTAGGACTAATGGAAAACTTTTACTTGAATTACAACTTATTTTCATATTTAGTTAACTGTTTTTCTGTGTACTGATTTCAATTGTATGAGCAAATTTGGACCTGAAAATCTTATACCCTACGATTCG
>NW_018221475.1:38353-38817 GCF_001263595.1 Phalaenopsis equestris
TCACCTACTTCTGTAACTCTTCAGTTAGCAGATCGTTCAGTTACTTATCCTAAGGGAGTTATAGAAGACGTGTTAGTAAAAGTTGATAAATTTATCTTTCCTGTGGATTTTATTATTTTAGATATGGAGGAAGATAAAGAAATACCTATAAATTTAGGGAGATCTTTTTTAGCTACTAGAAGAGCTATGATAGATGTTCAAAAGGGAGAATTAACTATGAGATTTAACGATCAAGAAGTGACTTTTAACATTGCAAAATCTATGAAATACCCTGCTGTTGAAAGATATAATGAATGTTTTCGCATGGAAATAAGTGAACTTCTATTGAATGAGCATTTTAAAGAATATTTTGAAGAAAAAAAAAGATTTTGAAGACAAAGATGAAATTAGTTTTGACAAAATAGAAAATGAAGATTTAGATTATGTTCAGGAAAGATTTGAGATGTTGGATATTACAGGGAATG
>NW_018221475.1:38877-39639 GCF_001263595.1 Phalaenopsis equestris
ACGTTGAAAATATTGCCTAACAACTTGAAGTATGTGTTTCTGGGAAACTCATCTACATTACCTGTTATTATATCTTTAGAGTTAAATGATTTGCAAGAGCAAAGACTTTTGGATACATTAAAAATATATATGAAAGCTTTTGGTTAGACCTTAGCTGATATTAAGGCAATCAGTCCTTCGATCTGTATGCACAGAATTATATTGGATGAACAATAAAAACTAAGAGTTGATAAAACTAAGAGTTGATCCAAAGAGTTGATCCACAAAGGAGATTAAACCCAATGATGAAAGAGTAGTCAAGCTGGAAATTCTGAAATGGTTGGACACTGGAATTATATATCTTATTTCGGACAGTGCTTGGGTAAGTCCAATTCATTGTGTTACTAAGAACGGAGGAGTAATTGCTGAAACACAAGAGAATAATGAATTAATACTTATCAAACAAGTTACTGGTGGCGTATTTGCATTGATTATAGAAAATTAAACACTGCCACAAGGAAAGATCACTTCACTTTACCCTTTTTAGATTTATTGGGCACAAATATTTTTATTTTTTAGATGAATATACCGACTACCATCAAATTCCTATTGCTCTTGAGGATCAAGAAAAGACAACATTTACTAGTCCTTTTGGAACTTTTACTTTTTGAAGAATTTCTTTTGAATTATGTAATGCACCTGCAACACTCCAGAGATGTATGATGTCTATATTTAGTAAGTTAATTGATGATGGAATAGAAGTGTTTATGGATGATTTCTCTG
>NW_018221475.1:39833-40378 GCF_001263595.1 Phalaenopsis equestris
ATCTAAATTACCACCTCCTACTAATGTAAGAGGGGTTAGAAGTTTTCTTGGACATGTTAGTTTTTACAGGCGTTATATTAAAAATTTTTCAAAAATTACCAAACCTCTATGCCAACATTTAGAAAAGGACAAGAAATTTGAGTTTACTGAAAACTGTTTAAATGCTTTCGAGTTATTAAAAGAAAAGCTAATCATAACTCCTATAATAGTTTCACCTAACTGGGAGAAACCATTCGAACTGATGTGCGATGCTAGTAATTATGTTATTGGAGTATGTAATTGGAGCTATTTTAGAGCAGAGATACGATTAGATTTTTAAAGTTATATACTATGCTAGTAAAACTCTTAACGATACTCAAATTAACTACACTGTTACTGAAAAAGAGTTACTGGCTATTGTGTATGCTTTTGACAAATTTAGATCTTATTTAATTAGGACTAAATGTGTTGTGCACACTGATCACTCTCCTATTAAATATCTGATGCAAAAGAAGGATGCCAAACCAAGGTTAATTAGATGGATACTTTTGATGCAAGAATTTGAT
>NW_018221475.1:41356-44683 GCF_001263595.1 Phalaenopsis equestris
ATCGGAAGATTAACCAGAAGAACTTTGAACCAGGATAAGAAGTTTTGCTTTACAATACAAGACTGAAGTTATTCCTTAGAAAATTGAAGTCTCGTTTGTTAGGACGCTTTACTGTGACTCGAGTTTATACTTACAGAGCTGTTGAAATTGAAGATCAAAAGATTGAGAATAGATTTAAAGTAAATGGACAGAGATTAAAGCCGTATTTTGTGGGTAAAAGACCAAATTTTAAAGAGGATTTAATGGTCAGACAACCTGAATTATATCTGAATAGGTCGGGCTGACGACGTTAAACCAAAAGCTTTACGGGAGGCAACTCATAGTTATCTTTATTTTTTTAACTGATTATAGTATTTTTGTTTGAAATTATTGTTAGTTTGTGGTAGTATTGAACTCTAGTACTCGTATTTACTCGTTAATCATCATAAAAATTGGATCCATAGAGAAAATTGGAACGCATTCGGACTAGAGCAAAATTGAGAATTTTTTTGACTTGGGCGCCGACGGCGGGCTCAAAGCCAAGGACAGTCGGTTTTTCCCGAGAGTCCAGACAATTAATTCTCAAGGCTTGCCAAAGGCGCCATCGACGCCGCCGACTATGAGAACGACGAGATGACGGTTTCTAGAGTTTGAAATGTCAGTTTTTTGGCAGTTTTAGGTGAGATTTACTCCCTATAAAGTTCCAAACTCAGTTCTTAAATTCATATTACCCAAAAACGAATTGAAACTCCACCAAATTTATCCCTATGACTTCCAATTCCATTGAAAACCCTAGATTTTGAGTGTTCAACCGGAGAAAGTTCATTAGTTCTGAGGCGTAACGAATCTTCAACAAAGTGCTGACAAAGAGGTGATTAATCAAAGAAAGAGGATTCGTGAATCGAGGATTGAACAACCCTTCGACAGTAATTGAAGAGATGATTGTGCGACGATGATGGGAAGTGTTGTGCTACACTACTGCCACCGTGGTCGTTCTTGTGGTGAAAGAGTTTTATGCTAATTTGCTCAGAACTTGCCAACATGAAAACATTAAAATTTCATCCTTGATTTTGAATATATACAAATATATTCAAAATTGGTTGAATTTTAATGAAGACTGGAATTTTCACAGATCAAAATATCAATCTCAGCAATTAGTGACGATCAAGAAAGAAATGTAAGCTTATTAACAACAAATTAATGATCAGAAACAGCATCTAGCTTAAATAGCAAACCAAATCAAAGCATAAAAACCAATGTTTACTACGAAAATTTCAATCCAATAAGACTAGATCAGTGTAGTAACAAATTCAATTCTAAACCACATTACTATTTATGTTTGTTTCGAGCTACAAAGTATTTCCAGGGACATAAAAAGAAAAATACTAACCAACATTACTTTTTCAGTTTTCATTTCATTTTCATGATCATAATAAATCAAACATCAAGCTATTCAAGCTTGTTTCTTTAGAAAATTCTTTGTAAGCTCATTTGACAGCTTAAATTTAGCAAAATATGATTTGAATTTACACTAACAAAATGATTTTATTTTCCTGTTGCATCTCGTTATTGAGGGGATGTTTAAGAACTTATTTATAGATTTTTCGATGAAGATGAAGTCTACATGTTATTGATGATGATAACAGGAAGTATTCTTTGAGGCTTCCTTACATAATTTCTCAAACCAACCCATCAAAAATTAAAAAAAAAAAGAAAGAAAAATTACCAAAACAAAGGCAGGAAGGCTAGCCAACAAGAGCTCGGAACTTACCTATATGAAAATATTAAAATTTCATCCTATATTTTAAATATATAAAATTTATCCAAAACTGGTTGAATTTTAACGAAGGATGGAATTCATGTCAGCTCAAAAAACTAATCATAACAAATTGTGAAGATCAAGGAAGAAATGTAAGCTTATCAACAATAAATTAACCATCAGAAACAACAACTAGCTCAAACAACAAACCAAATTAGAGTAGAAACACCAATGTTCATTATGAAAACTTCATTCCAACACACCTAGATTAATGTAGTAATGAATCTACTTCCAAATATCATTACTATTTCAGTTTGTTCCGAGTTCTAAAGCATTTCTAGAGAACAAAAAAAGAAAAGCAACAACCGACATTACTATTTCAGTTTCCATTTCAGTTTCTTAAGAGTATTCTTCGTAAGCTTATTTGGCAGCTTAGAGTTAGCAAAATATACTTTGAATTTACACTAATAAGATGATTTTACTTTCCTATTGCATCTTATTATTGTTGGGATGTCTAAGAATATTTACAACCTTCTCCAAAAGATAATGAAAATGATGTCCACATGTTATTGATGATGATGATCACTAAAAAGTACTCTTTGAGAATTTACTTAAGTAATTTCTCAAAGTAAAGTTTGGGACTATCAATGCAGCAAATGATTTCATAGGATTTTTGTGTCGTTTTGTTGTCATACTTCTCAATTTAATGGTGAGGATGAATAATAAGTTCTTTATAACCTTCCCCTTGAGGTAATGAAGATGATGTCTACTTACTTTTGATGATGGTCACAGAGAAGTACTCTTCGAGGCTTTCCTTAAATAATTTCTTAAAACAAAGCTAGGGGCTATCAACACACAAAAGGAATTTATAGTAATTTTGTACTATTGTGTTGTCATACTACCAAACACTGTAAATAACATGCTACCAAACACTACCTAAGCATTAAATCGTGTGAAAAATAAGATATGAAGTTACCTTAGTCAATGGTCTCTAGTAGGAGATGAGTGAAAGGAAAGCAATGGGGGTTTCAGGTCTTTGCAAGATGGATCTTGTGATCCCAGCTAGCTCCAATAGCGATTTTATGTCGAGGGAACGATCACGAAGGCGATGGTCTTGGACATAATTGAGAGAGGTAGAGGCCAAGTGTTTCAAGGAGGGAGGGCAAAGCCATGAGTTGGACTGGAGGATAGAAGAGAATGAAATGAGGGATTTGGGCGAAGAGGGTATAATTAGGGCATTCACTGATGGCTCTTAAACGACTTGGAAGCTGTCGATTCAGAACATTAATAACTACTTCAATTGCCATCACTTATTAAAAGAGATAGTTGGTTCGTGACCCGCCAAATGGCAGTTTTCGCAATAACCCACAAACATTGTCTATCAGTTAATATTCATTTATAATCGTCGATATGTATCATCGAAAATAACTAAAATGCGTCAGAAAATTTTTACTGTAGCTAATCAAAGGTTTATCATGGACAATCCAGCTGATATGTCATTATTATGCCGTTGTAAAATGATATATTTTATTTACATCAACTTAAGTAGTTGGTTTCCACAACTTATCTTTTATATATATATATATATA
>NW_018221476.1:0-520 GCF_001263595.1 Phalaenopsis equestris
GACGAGCAGAAATAAAATAATGTCATGCATTTGCAATGGCATCCAACTTGGAAGTAGAGAAGTTTATTCTTCTTTCATTTGAAATCTTCTATAATCCTCTCACAGCAGTCAAAGATGAAACAATCTCATCTAGCTCCTCCTCAGTAGGAATATAGCTTGCATAAAAACACAAAGTACTCGGTGGCAAATAATAAAACTGATTAATTACCTTAGGAGAAAATGGTATTGTCTTCCCCTTCACTATGACTCCTTCCCCATCAGCCGCTGACAAATTAGCATAAAACTTTCCTAATACAGAAATCACGGTGTAGCAGAAAAATAATAGAATCACTCCCACTGGTGGCTAATAATCAACTCTTCAACAACTCCTCCTGGACTTTTAAAACATTGCTTAGGAATTAATTTCCTCAAATGTAGTGCATCACTGTATTGATCCTGAGCTCTGGCACTAACATATTTACTTGAATCAAATGGAGCTTTTCCCTTGCTTTTCTTCATTCTTGGTTCCATTTTCTAAAAA
>NW_018221477.1:0-353 GCF_001263595.1 Phalaenopsis equestris
CCAGAGGTCACAGTGCAGGATAGAGATGCAGGTGAGGAAAGTGGATCCGGGGCATCCACTCTTATTTTTCCACAGTCAGTTTCAGAGCAATCTACCCCTACAGTTACAGTTCATAGGTTAGAAAGGGTTAGACGTTCTCCACAGCGTTATTCGGCAACTTTGAGCTAAATTCTGCTGCCAGATGGTGGAGAACCTTAGGGTTATGAAGAAATCTTGCAAGATGAAAATTCGAGCAATTGAGAGCTAGCCATGAAGGAAGAGATGGATTCTCTGCTAGAAAATCAGACTTGGGAGTTAGAAGATCTTCCATCTGGGAAGAAGCCATTACACAACAAGTGGGCGTACCAAGAGAA
>NW_018221477.1:764-1888 GCF_001263595.1 Phalaenopsis equestris
TACTGTTGTATGTGGATGATATGCTTATTGCAGGTACTAGTATATATGAGATCAATAATCTGAGGGGGCAGGTGTCAAAACACTTTGCAATGAAAGATTTGGGAGCGGCGAAACAAATTCTTGGTATGAGAATTGTCAGAGATAGAGTCAGAGGCATGTTGAGACTAATAGGGGAATTTGTCGGCCAATATATTGGTTTTCGCAGACCAAACGGATGTCATAACTTTCTTTGGTTTATTTGATCGAGCCTCACCCTCAATTCTTGTGTTCATCCTTTGGGATAGATACAGGATTTGAGATAAAGTGCTCTTTCATCTAAACTATGAAAATTATGGGGTCAGTTTGACTTTATCTTTTTCAAAATTAAATTTTTTTTAAAAATGACCTTCCGAAGCGGGCAACGGGATTTCAATTCCGATGGCCGACAGCTTCTTACGGGCAAACCCCACACCAAAAATAGTGCCGACAGATCTGTAGAAACTTGCTTGTGTTTCTCAGGAAAGAATTCAAAGGTACAGGGCTATGTTGATGTTGATCTAGCTAGAGACATTGATACCAGAAGAAGTACTACAGGCTATATTTATATTGTTGGTGGCACTGCAGTATCATGAGGCTCTAATCTGCAGAAGACAGTTTCGTTGTCTAGTACAGAAGCTAAGTACATAGTAGTGTTAGAGGCTGCAAAGGGGATGATATCGCTACAGGGCTTCTTGAAAGAATTGGACAAGAAGGATCAGAAGGGTATACTCTATAGTGATAGTCAGAGCGCCATATTCCTTGCCAGGAATCCAGCAGTCCAGGACTAAGCATATTCAGATCAGGTACCACTTCATACGATCATCGTTGGATGACAGACAATTGTTGCTTGAGAAAATTTATTGAAGTCAGAACCCTGCTGATATGTTGACAAAGGGTGTTACTCTTGAGAAACTGAAGCTGTAAGCAACTTCAGTTGGTTTTCTGGTGTGAAGACATGGGTCTTGAGTTGCAGAGGTGGAGGATTCATGTTTTAAAGAAAAGGGCTACATTGCCAGTGGAGGATATCAGTTTGAAGAAGAAAAGGATGTTGCATGAGTACCGGTCTCCCATTGGGAGATTTGTTGAGGTGGAGCCCGATAAGTAAA
>NW_018221478.1:0-424 GCF_001263595.1 Phalaenopsis equestris
GTAAATTAGGAGAAATTCTAGCAAATCACCTAGGACTAGATTGTAAGAATATTTCATATTAAAATTTGGAATCCTGATTTTCTATTTACTTCAAAAGTTATTGAAGCTTGTTAAACTAAAGATTCAAAGAATGTTTGAAAATAGAATTTAAGCACCGTATCGATGTCAATTTGACCAATAATTTTTTGAAATAGTAATAAGTTTAGGATTGTTTCTAATTGTTTTCTTTTAAAAAGATTCAAGTGGAACCAATTTTTTATTATGCTTCTCCTCAAGCTTCTCCACACATATTTCTTTTACTTTTTTTCCTCTTTTTTTTAACTTTCTCTTTTTTTTTTCCTTTTAGAACCTTTTTCAATCCCCTTTTTTTCTTTTTTTTATGTCAGGACTATTATACCTGGATAGGTTTTTAATAGTTTTGAAT
>NW_018221479.1:0-796 GCF_001263595.1 Phalaenopsis equestris
AGATGGATCACTTTCACTCCTGCACGGATCAATGATATTTACATGATCAAGAACATTCCTGTCTATTATTATTCCAACTTTGTCCTGACAAGAAACCAGATGAATGAAATTTACCAATATTTAACGGACGAAACTGACGAATAGGAAATGAGAGAAAATGGGTATGTTAGTTTTTCTACGACACTCCTAAATCCCTTTTCTAAACACTGACACTTCTTCATTTCTGCAAAACTGTTACCTAAAATGAAGATCGGTAAAGTTTCTAAAGAAAGTGCTATTTTGAATTACTGCATCCAATGGGGACTGCCGATCGATATTGGATTAATAATTGTGAAGTCAGTTTTGGGCCTGATCGTTCATGGATCAACTTATGGGCTTGTACACCCTTCCACAATTTTCTCACTTTGCAGTCAGTTCCAAGTGTCCTACAAAAATTGAGAAAAGGTACTTCTACCTTGGAAGCCTTTGGACCCAACTGAGAGATTCCCAGCTTTTGAAGATGAAATTGACATGGCCATTATAGTAGATCAATCATCTCAGAATTCACTGCCAGTTCAACCCTTAATTCCTGATAAGACTCTGGTGATGGAGAAGGAGGTACAAAATGTCATGAATACAATTAATAATATCTCCGATTTTTTTGATCATCTAAACTGGAGGATGAAAGAACATTTTGATCACTCTGGACATTTAGAAGATAGTTTGATACTGCTGATGAGGAAGATGAAATTGATAGAAGAGCATTCTACTGAAGAATTTCTATTTAGACCCTTCTACAACCTCTTCGTTCATGTGC
>NW_018221480.1:0-732 GCF_001263595.1 Phalaenopsis equestris
GATCAAGAAGTAAAATTTAACATAGCAAAAGCTATAAAATATGCTACAATATAAAAAGATAATAAATTTTTCAGGATGGAAGTAGCTGAGTATTTAAGTAATGAATAGTTTAAGAAAGAATTTGAAGATAAATTTAAGCAAGGAGAAATTTTTGAAAATGAAGAAGAAGTTAAAGAAGAAGATTTAGATTACATTCAGGGCAAATTTAAAACGTTAGACTTGTTGTAAAAAAATAATAAAAATCTTATTCCTTCAAGTATTAAACCACCTGAACTTGAATTAAAAATATTACCTGCTCATTTAAAGAATGTATTTTTAGGAAAGTCATCTACATTGCTTGTTATTATATCTTTCGAGTTAACTGAAATTTAGCAAGAAAAGTTAATAGAAATGTTTAAAAAGTATAAAAAGGCTTTTGGATGGACTTTAGCAGATATTAAAGGAATTAGACCTTCAATTTGTATGCACATAATTTTATTGGATGAACAATATGAACCTAAAGCCGATCCTCAGAGACAATTAAACTCGATAATGAAAGAAGTTGTTCAAAAAAAGATTTTAAAATGGTTAGATGTTGGAATTATATATTCTATTTCAGATAGTGTTTGGGTAAGACAAATTCACTGTGTTTCGAAGAAAGGAGGAGTGAATGTTGAAGAAAACGGAAAAATGAAATAATACCAATAAGATAAATAAGTGGTTGGCAAATTTTCATTGACTATAGAAAATTAA
>NW_018221481.1:0-920 GCF_001263595.1 Phalaenopsis equestris
CAAAAGGTAAAGATGATGAATGCTAGAGAATGGATATTACAAGATATCTGAGTGAATTCCACTTTAAAACAAATTATGAAGAAAAATGTGAAATCAAAGATTTGAAACATGAGTAAGAAGAGGAATTAGATCAATTTTAAGATATTTATAAGGAAAATTCAAACTTTGTTCGAGAAAGTTTTAAAATTTCGAGAAAATTTTGAAATTTTGGACACAAGAGAAGAAGATAAATCATTTTGTCCATCAATTAAAAAACCTTTAGAACTTGAGTTGAAACTACTTCCTGATCATTTAAAATATACCTTTTTAGGTGATTCCTCTACTTCACGAATTATAATTTTATCAAAATTAATGATGGAAGAAGAAGAAGAAAGATTGATGAAATTTTTGAAAATTTTTAAGAAAGCCTTTGGATGGACAATAGCTGATATTAAAGGAATTAATCATTCAATTTGTATGCATACCTTTAAATTGTTTGCATATAATTCATATGAAAGAGAACTGTAAACCCAGAGCTGATCCTCAAAGGAGATTGAATCCTATTATGAAAGAAGTTGTTAAAAAAAAAATTCTAAAGTGGTTAGATGCTGAAATTATCTGCCCTATTTCAGATAGTGCATGGTTTAATCCAATTCACTGTGTTTCTAAGAAAGAAGGAGTGACTGTGACCCACTAGAGAAGTCACAGAGTGGAAAATATGCATTGATCATAGAAAACTAAACCTCGCCACTAGAAAAGATGATTTTCCACTACCCTTTTTAGATTAAATGCTGGAGAGACTAGCTGGGCATATATACTTTTATTTTTTGGATGGATATACTGGTTATCACCAAATTCAAATAATTCCTAAAGATCAAGAGAAAATAATGTTTACGAGTCTGTATAATACATTTGCTTTTAGAAGAATGCCATTTGGTTTA
>NW_018221482.1:0-10012 GCF_001263595.1 Phalaenopsis equestris
TGTGTGTGTGTGTGTGTGTGTAAATTAAATGTCTCTCCGAATCAGATGACGTGATTTCGATTTCGACGACCGACAGCTTCCAACAAGCAACTCCTCAACTTTTTAGTGTTGACAAGAGCAAGAGATTGAATGCTTCAGAATAGATATTAATGAATATTTAAGCCATGAATATTTCAAGAAAACTTTTTAAAGAGGATTTAAAAAGGAATATATGGAATATTAAGATGAGGGCAGAATTCAAGATGAATCTATAGATAGATGAATCTATGGAAGTGAGTAAAGAGGATATGGATTATGTTCAAGAAAGATTTGAAATGCTAGATCTTACAGAAAGTAATAAGAATTTAGTTTCATCTTTTGAGAAACCCCATGAACTAGAACTGAAAATGCTTCTTACACATTTGAAGTATGCATTTTTAGGAGACTTATCTACATTACTTGTTATAGTATCCTCAAAATTAAATGATATGTTGCAAGAACAACAGTTGTTGGAAATTTTAAAAAGATATAAGAAAGCCTTTGGATGGTCATTCGTTGATAGTAAAGGAATCAATCCTTCAAGTTGTATGCACATAATCTTATTAGAAGATCAACATGAACCAAGAGCTGATCCTCAAAGGAGATTAAAACCTATGATGAAAGAAGTAGTAAAGAAAGAGATTTTAAAATGGTTAGATGCTGGAATAATATATATAATTTCAGACAATGCTTGTAAACAGTGATTGGGTTAGTCCAATTCATTGTGTTCCAAAGAAAGGAGGTGTGGCTGTAGTGATAAATGAGCATAATGAATTCATATCAACAAGACAAGTCATTGGTTGGTGAATCTACATAGATTACAGAAAATTAAATTCTACCACCAGGAAGGATCATTTTCCTTCACCCTTTTTGGACCAGATGTTGGATAGATTAGCTGGGCATAAATATTTTTATTGATGGGTATACGGATTATCATCAAATACCTATTGCTCTAAAGAATCAAGAGAAAATAACATTTACTAGTCCTTATGGAACTCTTGCTTTTCGGCGAATGCCTTTTGGATTATGTAATGCACCTGCAACATTTCAAAGATGTATGATGTCAATTTTAAGTGATTTGATTGAAAAAGGGATTAAAGTTTTTATGGGCAATTTTTCTGTATTTGGTACTTCATTCGAAATATGTCTAAATCATTTAGATAAAGTTCTGGAACGTTGTGAAAAGACTAATTTCGTATTGAACTAGGAAAAATGTCAATTTATAGGAAAAATGTCAATTTATGGTTTGTCAATTTATGGTTGCAGGAGGAATTGTGCTTGGACATAAAATTTCAGAAAATGGCATCGAAGTAAATCCTGCAAAAATACAGGTTATATCAAAAAAAAAGCTCCAATTCGGGCACCTTTTATTATAATAAGACGAGTTAGGAGCTTTTTAAGACATGTTGGATTTTACAGGAGATATATTAAAGATTTTTTAAAAATTATTAAACCTTTATGCCAACTTCTGGAGAAAGATACAAATTTGACTTTAATCAAGATTGCCATAAATCCTTTAAAATTTTAAAGGAACAATTGATCACTGCTCCTATAATTGTTTCACCTGATTGGGAGAAACCTTTTGAGTTAATGTGTGATGCTAGTGATTATGCACTTGAAGCTATTTTAGGGCAGAGATATGATAAGATTTTTAAAGTTGTATATTATGCTAGTAAGAATTCTTAATGATGCTCAAATTAATTACACCACCACTGAAAGAGAGTTATTAGCTATTGTGTATGCTTTTGATAAGTTTAAATCATATCTGATTGGAGCTAAATGTGTTGTGCATACTGACCATTCAACTATTAAATATTTGATGCCAATGAAGGATGTTAAACCAAGATTTATTAGATAGGTACTTTTGATGCAGAAGTTCGATTTTGTACTAATCAATAGGAAAGGGATTCATAAACAAATTGTTGATCATCTATCGAGGCTAGAATAAGAAGAAATACTAGATATGGAAAAAGATATTATGAAACTTATCCTGACGAACGACTTTATGCTGTAAAAGGATGGAAAATACCTTGGTATGCATATATTGTAAATTATATTGTTAGTGTTATTTTACCATATGAATTAACAAAAAAACAGGAAAAGAAAATCATCATTATGCAAAATCTTATTTTTGGGATGATCCATAGTTATATAAGGAATGTAAAGATTTAATGATGAGACAATGTGTGCCTTATAAAGAAATTCAAGAGATTATTCAAAATTGCCAAGATTATGAATTTGGAGGACATTTTGGAAATGATAGAACTGTTCATAAAGTTTTACAATCAAAATTTTATGGGCCTACTCTTTTTAGAGATGTTAATATATATATATCAAAAAATGTGATCGATGTCAGCGAGCATGTAATATTTCAAGAAGAAATGAAATGCCTCTAAATTTTAGTTTGGAAATTGAAATTTTTGATGCGTGGGGATTGGATTTTATCGGACCATTTATATCCTCATTCAGAAATATATACACATCATTTCAGTGGATTAGGGTTTAAAAGGAATTGAAGCAATCACTTTACCTCGATGTGATGCTTGGAGTATTTCGAAAATTTTCATTAAAAATATTTTTACGAGATATGTAATGCCGAGAGTGATCATTACTGATGGAGGATCTCATTTCGGGAATAAGCGAATCAAAAAACTAATCAGGAAATATGATATAATGAATATATTCTCTATTATCATCCCCAGACTAGAGGTTTAGCAGAAGTATCTAATTGTGAAATTAAGAGAATTTTGGAAAAGAGTGTTAATCCTAGTAAAATGGATTGGTTTCTATATTAGATACTGCAATGTCCCCTTATAGAATAATTTTTGGGAAGACTTGTCACTTGCCAGTTGAATTGGAGCATAAAGCTTATTAGGATATAAAAAAATTCATTTCAATTTGAAAGAAGGTGGTGAGAAAATATTACTGCAATTGAATGAGCTTGAGGAAATTGGGAATGAATCTTATGATAATGCGAGGATTTAAAACAAAAAGATGAAAGAATGGCATGATTGGAAGATATTAAAAAGAAAATTTGAATATGTACATGACGTTTTATTATACAATACAAGATTGAAATTATTTTCTGAAAAATTGAAGTCCAGGTGGAAAAAGCCATTCAGAGTTATAAAAGTCTATCCCTATGGGGGCAGTTAATATTAAAGAACCCAAGACTGGAAGAATATTTAAAGTCAGTTGGCACAGATTGAAATCATATTTTGATGATCAAAGAACAACTTTTAAAGAGACAGTGATGTTTGGTCATTCAGAATAAGACTGGGAATGTCGGGCTGACGACATTAAACCAAGCGCTTTGTGGTAGGCAACCCATATGTATCGTTGTTTAGCTTTTTTAGTTTGGTTTGTTTGAGATATTTTACGTATATTTATGTTTATGTGTTGACCTCACTTTTGGTTGAGGTTTAGTTTTTTCCTCTTTAGTAGCCTAAGGTCTAGCCATAGGACTTTCCTACTAACTATTCTTAGAAAAGTAGACAAGGAACCCTCACCATTAGAAATTCCAAACTCTTCTCTACTCAATTTGAAGTTCCACATATTGGTCATAACATCTAGCACTTAATAAGTGGGGTCACTATGGGGGAACTCAAGATGACTCACCCTTAGGACTGCTGAATCTTAGGGTTGACTCTGGGTGTTGGTCTAGGGCTAAGGCAATCACTTACACTCAGAATCACTCACTGACCTAAACCCAAAAATTCTAGGCTCTGGTCCCTTGATATTTTTGGGAGACTCCTGTAGGTGGTCCCTTAAACCCATTAGCCCTAGGCTAGGGTTTAGCTAAGAACACTACATAGAGGACCCAAAATGGGGGTTTCCATTGGTCCATGGCTTATTGATAGTGGTTGGCACTCCAACTCTACCAAGATACCCAACCTAGCCTTTTGCCCCGAAATTCCCACAAATTACCTAGATACCTTTGGGACCCCAAATTTGGCCAAAATTTCCAAGTCTACTCAAAATACCCAACTTGATTCAAAAATCATTTCAAATACCTTGAAAACACCCAAACTACCCAAAATCACAAAAATTGGCCAAAATACCAAAATACCCCTCCTTACCCAATAATTCCAAAAATTCCAAAAAACCCCAAAAATTTCCAAAACCTCCTAAATATTCCCAATTTTATTTTTCTCAACTATTACATGACCAAATTTGACCAATTTGACCATCCTTCACCAAAACCCCAAATTGCCCTTTAGAGGCCCATATTTTCCCAAAATTACTCCAAATGTTTATCAAATTGGTCTCAATTTACCCCAATTGCAATTATAAACTCAAATTAACCCTTGATGTGACCAATATAGACCAAATACAATCTCAATTGGCCCATGATTTGAACCCAATTTTGATTAAGATCAAAACCCCAATTTTGGCCCCATGACTTGGTTCCACCAAATTAAACCCATAGCGCACTCAATTGGCCACAATTTGTATTGAAAAAACCTTCATAACATCCCCATACATCAAAATTGACCTTAAATTGGCCTTGTTGAGGCCTCAATTTCATTTGATTTCAACCTAAGTCCAAAAGCCCCAAATTTGCCCCGAATTGGCCATGTCTCAATATCTCACCAAATTGAGGGCCTTAACCCTATAATTTTCACTCCATCCCTTCATAAAAAATCTTCAAAACATCTCCCTTGATTAGTTGAACTATTCAATTTGGAAATAGCCTAAGGCTAGCCCAACTTAGACTCATGTCTAACCTAACATGCCCAAATTGATGAAATTTCAAAGATCCCTCAAATTGACCTACCAATTAAACTCAAAATCACTTCAACCCTTCACAAAAAAGTCTTCATAACAATAATCTACACAATGTTGATCATATAATTGGGTCAATAGACATGGCTAACCTAGCCCAAACCCAAGCTTTGATCACTTGAACCCACATTGAACCCATGCATTAAAGATGGCCTAACCACCTTAAAGCAATCAAATTAACTTCACCTAAGCCATTGGTTAGACCCTAAGACTGAGCCAAAACTCATCTAACCCAAGATAGATGAGCCACGGACCAAAAGTCCCCAGAATTAAGGGATCTTATTTCCAAAAATACACATGCTTAAGATACCCTTAACAAAACTAAACCCCATTGCATTAAATTGCTTTGATAGATTCCCCTGGATGCCCTAAGCACCTAACCACCTCTCCCTGCCATGGCCGGCTAGCCTAGTCACCGGAGAAGCTCAAAACTGAGAGCCACCCCCATGGAACTTCACCCAAATAAAACTTAGAGGCCAGCTCAGCCAAATTAAATTGTAGAGCGTCTCTGCCCTCCACCTAAGCAGCACAATGCATCCCTTAATTGGCCATGACGGCTACCCCTTAGCCATTTTTATAAAAATCACCTCCCACGGACATGGGAAGTAGTGCTGAAAATTTCTTAGAGAGACCTCTCCAAAATGACCATAGAGCATCCCTAAGATCCCTTCAGTGCATTCCAACTATTTTCCCTCACCAATTTTCACTGTCGGTGTTTAATTTTGAGATCGAAATCTTGCCCGCTTGAAATCTTGTCGGAAATCAGGATAAAGCCCAATACACCACAATCCACCAAACTCAAATTAACTTTACCCACACCTTCACAACAGTAGAAGGAGCACAAGCCCCATCAAATTCCCCTTTCACAGAGCCTCTACCATAGCTCTAGACCAACAACCAAATCCGATCGTGATTGAAATCAAACCTAGGCCTTACACCAAGACCAGAAACTCAATCTCTAGCCTCTTTGGATTGCAACGAACCTACCAAGACTCTCTGATCAAAGCTTCACTTCTCAGAGCAAAGGTATAAAATCTCTCCCCGTCCCGAGCCTCTTTTGTTTCTCCATTTTATTAGAGTTAATTTGATGGCTTGATCACCTTATGGATGTCATTGTCTAGTCTAGACTCATTTTCTAGTCTAGACGAGCATTTTAAAAAAAATTTATGAGAGAGATCTTAAGGCTAGAAGATGGACGGTTCTCGGGCTAGGCTATCGGGGACGATGATGGAGCATCGTCCGATCGCGCATGTATCGCATGGACAATTGAGATTATGCTGGACATCGCTTCCTTACACGAACAGCGGGGCGCATGGCTGCTTATGTGGATGGCAGCGACAAATGGTAGCGCACCGCATGGAGTTTGGAGCTGCCTAGGATCTACATGGCACCGCGCTGTTTAAATAGATAAATAGAGGATTTAAAAAATTAGAAAATGATCCCTAAATTTAAAAATTCATATCTTGGTGTAGAAAAATAAAAAAAAACCCTCTTACTCAGTGAATAGAGGAAAATAATGTGGAAATAATTTGGGGTCCATTTGATGCATATTTTATTTTTAATTAATTAAACATTCATTCAGATGTTTTGATTCTCCATGCATGTAGTGATATTACCATGGCTTGAAATTTTAGCATGTTGTTACCTCTATCTTAGGGCACATTCCCTGATTTTTTTAAAGGCAGAGGAGGTCTCTAGATAGAGAATCATATTTTTCAAGTTTATGTGCATTATTTGCTTAAAATAATCATGGAAATTAGCATGTTGCTTAGAAAAATCTAAGAAAATTTATTGCTTAGAAAAATCCAAGAAAATCTTGGAAGTTTTATAAAAACTAGAGAACCTTTAGGAAAATTTCTCATGAGCCAATTCATTCAAAATACACCTAACCTTTACAAACCCTAAATCACTAAGGTAATTAATCTTGAAAAATACGAACAACAAAATGACTTGATTTTTTATCTCCATATTTTTTTTAGGATCCATAGAACTCACCATAAAAATTGTAAAGCATTTTGAGTTGATTTGGTAACTTAAGTTGATTTTTAAAGATAATTAACATTTTTGGCACTAAAATGATTTTTAAAAATCAAAATAAAACTAAAAAATTTATAAAAACTTGTTTTTTGAGTTCTCTGTGATTAAGGGTATTTTCTAAAACAAATGGAGTTTAAAATAAAAACTTGATTTTTAACCTATTTTAAATATTAAATAATTAAAAATCCATAAAAATCACAAAAATAATAAAATTCAAGAAAATGTTCTAAATTACTTCCTAAGCACTTAGGAATAATTAGAATATTTTTCCTGATTTTCTAAATAAAGATACTGAATTTTAAAGTATAAAAATAATTTTTAAAGGCTAAAAATGGGTTTTCACTAAAAATAATTCCAATAAATCAAATAAAATTCAAAAAGATATAAATTTTTCTCCTTTGAGTTCGCTGACCTTTGGAATATTTTTAAAATATATAAAACTTAATTTTCCCCATTTAAAATATTTTATATTTAGTCCAAAGGCTTCTCTGGTCTAGCTTTACCTCCAGTAAAAATTTTAAGGGGCTAGGATTTACCTTGGTCAAGTTAGGAATTTTCTTTGAAAAATTCTATTTTTCATGAAAATAATTATATAAATTAAATTAAATTTTGAAATATCACATTTTCTCTTCTGATGTCATAATTGACCCATGAATGAGGTAGGATAAAAATTTCAAAGTCATTTGGATTAAATTTGATAAATTATGATGTGTTAGAGCCTTAAGGGCAAATGTGTAATTTTAGAAATTTAGGCTTAACTCAAGGAGAGAAATGGGTAACCTCTAATCTTAATTCTGATGTTTGAAACACAAGGGGTTAATTAAGAGAAACCAACCTCACTTTCTTAATTGAAAAAATATGTTAATAAATTTCTAAATTTTTAAAATTTGGAAGTTTATTAAAATAAAAGGAACCCAGGACTTAGGGGTATGACTTTTGAAGTCAATTTTGAAGTCAATTTAATACCCCTATTTAGATTTTCAAATAAAATTCAAATCATGAATCATGACCACCTAAAGCTTAACCTTTTCAAAATTAACTAAGACACTCACCTAGGTCTTAAGGGCTTAGTTGTGACTTAGGCTAAATCAAGTTTCATTTAAATGAGGATTAGAAAAGTAAATATCAATTAAAACTAAGACGTCTTTCAAACACTACAAGCCCAATTAGGACCAAAATTTAGTTAAGTGCTCCAAAAACACTAACTTGCCTCTTTAAGGGTCTTCTATGATTTAAACTTTTATATATATATTTTCAGAATTAAATTACAGATGATAATTACCGTACTCTTAGGATTAATTGATACATCAATGCTCACTGAGCATTAGGGTGTTTTACAGGATGAATTATTAAGCAACATAATAAGTTTAAAAGAATTTGAGATTTTCCACCAGACAGTGAGAGAGTAGCACGGACCTGCTTCTTTCTCTAGATTTGTTGGATACCTCAGAGATCTACTAAACTTAATATATTTTTCTTGGCAACATCATCCTTAGTTAAACTCCTAAGGACCCACCAAGATATGACCTAGGGTTAGATAGGTCGTCAAAATTTTACTTCCCTGTTTCATATAAACTGCCTTAACATGCTTTTGAGTTTCAGGTGGTGAAACGAGGCTTCCCACAGTCTAAATGAAATTATAGAACTCATCAAGTTGAGTTTAGTAAAATCATTTAAACTAAGTGAATCCAATAGAAAAATAGTGGTGTCGGAAAGAGGGAACCGTAGGATCCGAACCAGTGTTGCTCTAATCAACTTTAACATGCCCCATAAAATTTAAAGAACTACAGCCATAAGGCCACCTGATTTGACATCATAACTCTGACACACTAGAAAAATCAAACTCATCGCGGCAAAGATCTTGGAGGTAGCATAGTGGGCAGCACACCCATCTTCAACAGCAAAACTTGTCTTCACCAGCTAAACCAATCTTCCTTCCTTAGATATAAACAACAAAGCCATAGAACTTCGAGGTCGCTTGCTTATGCAACGTAAATCCTCACCTTATCATGTTTTTGTACAGCCCTGCTATATAATATAAGCCCTAACTCGTCTTAGGATTCCGAGGTTGTCGTTCGTCATGACCTAAACCCTCACATCTTTCAGGCTATTTGTGTGATGGTTTCATATGAATGTAAGCCCTAAATAATAAAATTGACAGAATGAAACACCCAAATATTTCTCCTCAAAAATGAAGCCAAACATTAGGATAGCTTGGGGAGTCAACGAGGTTCTCCTCTAGATCCATGAAATCCCCTAGTTCTTCCTCCTTTGGACTCTACAAAAAAATGTTCCAAATTTGAACCAATCCCCTTTCACACCTCTACGTCCAATTTCACTGAAAGTTCTACCCTTTGAAACTCCTTGAAGATAATATTTCTTGATCTTTATCGAGAGTCTTCTTAGGTGACATTGGTCATTTAAGATGTAATTAACTATAGGTGCTTTCCCTTATAGGAAGCATGTCCGAACCCAACTTAATATAAACCCTATTTAATCTTTTATATTAAATAGGGAAACTTGTCGGCAAATACAAAGGTTTTGCAGAATAAATAGATGTCATATATTCTATAGTTTATTTAACCGAGCCTCATCCTCAAGTCTTGTTGCAGAATAAACAGATGTCATATATTCCTTAGTTTATTTAACCGAGCCTCATCCTCAAGTCTTGTGTTTTTTCTTCGGAATAGATACAAGATTTGAGATATAGCACTCTTTCATTTAAATTATGAAAAAAGATTACAAGGTTAAGAGTAACAAGATGGCTTGATGAATCAATACAGGAATCATCAGTCCATTCAAAGAAAAGGACAATATAAAATAAAGGAAGCATAATGTTCCAAACAACATAAGGAAAAACCCAAAAAGGGAAGAGGCAAGGTGCAAGCAAAACAAAACAGTCACAAAGAACAGAATTAACTATAAAGTTTGACCACAAAAAATTCCTCATCAGAATGTGCGAACTTGAGGTATGCATAAATTATCTCCATGTAGTAGATAAGCTAAATCTGGGGAAGGAGAATTTGCCACAATAATTTGTTCAGAACATCTACCAGTAGTGGCCAAAAGGTGAGCAGGCCCATTACCTTTCCTGTTGATATACTGAAATTTAACAGTGTAGCTACCAAAGTTCCTTTGAATTTTCCTTATCCATCTTCCAATGTGCCAAGGG
>NW_018221482.1:10580-11570 GCF_001263595.1 Phalaenopsis equestris
GTGATCCAAGGTCTCCTCCTCCACAAGGCACAAAAGACAGACAGATGGTCCCCTCAGTCCTTTCATTTTCAAGATATCATTTGTTGGGAGCATAAAAAGGCATAATCTCCAGCTGAAGAAGGACATAGAAGTGGTAAGGTGTTTCCCCCAAATTTCAATGCCCTGATGAATAGAAGGCCAATGAAAGAGGGTTTGGTAGATAAAGGAAGTGATTTTTTGAGAGTTGGCTTTTTTAATAACAATCTTGTCTCTTTGATCAGGATAAATAGGTGTTTGCTGGACCAAGTGCAACTGCTCACTGTTGAGAATATTAGAGAGAAGGATATAATTCCACTGATTACCATTCCAGTAATCTTTAACCATATCTTGAGTATTTGGGATAGAGATAGATCTTTTGATTTTTTCACCATTCCAAGTCCATCTATCCAGCCAGAAATTAATATGACCTTTCCCAAGCTCCCAAATGAAAGTCTCCTCAGCTTGCTCTCTAACTCTAACAGCTTATCCCAAAGTCTAGAGTCACCCATCTTTCTGTTAACCAGGCCAGGGTGAGCAGATTTGTAGTATTTCCCTTTCATAAACACAGTCCAAAGGCTGTCTTGGGATCTAAATTTAATCCAAAGTTTTGAATAAGTTAATGAAGCTCATATGCTGAAAATCTTTAAAACCCAAACCTCCAGCACAGTAAGGTTTGCAAAGCTTTTGCCAAGGAAGCCAATGAACTTGTTTCTTCTGACCAGCCCATAAAAATTTTTGAACATTCTCCCTAGCAGCATCTGAGTGCCTTTCTTCATAGAAAACATTTGCAGGACATAAGAGGGGAGGGCAGTGAGAATACTTTTAAGTAGAATGATCCTCCCACCATTGGACAAGAAAGAATTGGTCCAGCATTGCAGTTGGTTCTTAATCTTATCAATGACCCAATTAAATTGGATCTGTTTGTATCTACCCTTAATTAAGAAAACACCCAGGTATTTGATAGGCAAAGAA
>NW_018221482.1:11828-20860 GCF_001263595.1 Phalaenopsis equestris
GGGGAGCTAGAGAACAATTGATTCAGCAATCTTGAGAAATAATCCATAGCCAAAATAAAAGTAGTAGGGGACAGGGGGTCTCCTTGTTTGATCTCTCTGGAAGCAGAAAAGAAGTCATGACAAGAACCATTGATAAGGAAAGAATGATTGTTACAGAGAAGCCATCTTTTGATCAGCATAATGAAGCCTTCAGCAAAGCCCCTAGCAGCAAGGGTTTCAAGGATGAAATCCCAGCTGATAGTGTCATAAGCCTTCTTAATGTCTAATTTATAGATAACATTACCCCCTCTACATTACCTGTCCAAGTCAAGCAACATCTCTTGAGCCAGCAAAATGTTATAAAAAATAGATCACCCTTTCATAAAGGCAGTTTGGTTCGCACAAACAAGTTGCTAAAGATGAGGTTGAATCCGGAAGACCATAATTTTACTTATGACCTTGGAAATAACATTAGTTAAACTAATGGGCCTGAAATCTCCCCAATTATTTCTGACCTGGTTTTTAGGAATCAGAGTGATAGTTGAAGAGGTGAAGTATCTGGGTGGATTGATACCTCTAAAAAATTCCTGAATGTCAGAAATGACTTCATTGTTAACCACAGTCCAACATCTTTTGTAGAATTTTGCAGTGTAGCCATCAGGGTCAGCAGTTTTGTCATCATTTATAGAATTAAGAGCAACTCTAATCTCATCTTCAGAGGGGATTTGATCAAGGGTCAGCCTACTGACATAGTCAGTTCCCTCAGCAAATAAATTGGCATCAACACAAGTTCTAGTAGTGGGATGGGAGTTAAAGATTTGTTGAAAAAAGTTGACAGCATCAAGGGCAATGTCATCAGCCTTAGTTAACTTAATACCCTCAAAGTTCTCAATCTCCAGGATCATATTACATTTTCTCCTGAAATTTATGCAGGCATGAAAGAAGCTGGAGTTTCTGTCCCCCTCAGTGAACTTGGTCATAGCAGCTTTTTGCTTCAAGAAGGCTTCATGATAGGTGATATGAGCAAGTAGTTCCTCATTAGCTTTATGAAGCTCTCTCTCAGTTTTTAAGCCCATTTGGAAGTCTTCTTCAGTGCAAAGCACCTGCTTTTGTGCAGTTTTTAAGTTCTCATTAACATCACCAAAAGTATTCCAATTCCAATTCCTTAAGTGGATGACCACCTTCTTCTGTAATTTCCATAGGTTTATCCAAGGACCACAGTCATCATTAATGGTCCAAGCATTATTAATTTCATTGATGAAATTAGGATGAAGAGTCCACATGTTCTGGAATCTAAATGGAAATAGCACACAGGATGGCTCTATGGTCAGACCAAGACATGGCTAGGTGAGTGATAACAGTATAAGGGAAGTTTTGAAGTCATAAAGAGTTCCCAAGCATTCTACAAGCCTTTCCCAGAGAACCCCTCTTCTCCAAGTGCATTTAGGACCCTGAAAACTCAGATCAAATAACTGAGCATCAATAAAGAATTCATTAAACTTCAACATAGAGTTTTGAGAAGGAGGCCTGCCCTTTTTTTTTCCTTTGGAGAGGTAATACAATTAAAATCCCCCCCACCATCCAAAAGGAGTTAATGGTCTGACTGATATGGGAAAGATCCTTCCACAGCAACTCCTGATGCCTCAGGAGACTGCTGGCATAAACAAAGGTAGCATAACCCACTTGAGCACCTACCACAAATTGAACATGAAGATATTGGGGGTTGTTCAGAATAATCTTCCACTGTAATTCAGATCTAGAAAAAACCAAATCTTATTATTATAATTAGCATAATAGGAAAATTTGGCAAATTTTCTGAGAATATTAGAGCAATTCTTAGAAACCATGGGTTCCAAAATAGCAAAACACCAAATTTGATGAGTTTTTACAAGGTGAGCTAGCCTTGTGAGAGATTTGGGGTGTGCAACACCCCTAATGTTCGCCCTAATGTTCCAAAATAAAAACTTCATCATTGTGAAAGGGTTCTCCCTTTCTTTCTTGTTCTCTGTGTGGAATCTGGCAGCTGCTTAATTCCTTCCATAGCATCCTGCACCAACTTCAATTCCAACTGCCCCTTTTTTTTCCTGTTCTTCCTTTGAGTTTGCCATTCTTCGGTAAGAACCTCAGCAATTAATTCCACTGTAGAGTTTTGGATTTTATGGGAAGTAATGTCTATGTTGCTTCTAGCACTGTCACCTTGTTTGCCCTCCACTGCCTGTTCCAGAGCAATCCTGGAGGGAATATTTGGTTCATTGACCTCTTCAATAATACTTGGTAGCTTAGGACAGATAGCCATATCAGTGTCACCAATGAATGTTGCCTGCTCATTAGTCTTGCTGATATCCTGTCCCAAGATTACATTAGAGACTCCCGGAGTAGGCAAGCTTTTAAAAGAATATTTTTGATTTGGTGGATGTAGCCTATAGCATTTATCCACATTGTGTCCAAACATCCTACAGTGAGGACAGAATAAAGGCTTTTGTTCCATAATAATGCTTTGCCAAAACCCCTCCTCAGCTGTTCCAATCCAAACCCTCTTTATTTCAGGCAAAGTGATATCTCTTTCCACCAGCACTCTAGCCCCTGCTGGTCAAGCCAGATTGTAAGTTGGGGCATCAACTTTTAAAGGGCAGCCAAGCACCCTTCCAATATTAAACAAAACATTTTGATGGTAATATTGGATAGGGAGGTTAGGAAATTTAAACCAAATTGGGACAATTGGGGGTTCTTTGCTTGGATCAAATTCTGGAGTCCATTTTAGTAATTTCTTGGGGGTTCCAACAATTAGTAAGGTTTGTTTAGCAAACACTTTAGCATAATCTTCCTCATTAGACATTTTGATTAGTAGGTGTCTACCATGCATTAAGCCCAGCTGCCAAGCACCAGTGAGATGGAGTTCCTCAAAAAATTTTCTAACATAATCCATTTTTGGATGGCCAAAATGAAACTTGCCAATCAAGGTGAACTTGATTGACTCATTCAGAGACTGAATCTCCTCATGAGTGAAAAAAATAGCAGGTTCTCCCTCTTTGACTCCAATAGGAGAAATTTAAGGGCAGGATGACTTGCCAACTGCTGCATCATGTAAGGCTTGGGGGAAAACAAGATGGTCATAGTTTTTGGGCAAATATTGCCCTCTACCAACCACCCCAGCGTAAGTGGCATGGGCCCACTGAGCATTAACTTCCACATTAATGGGGCTAAACTCCATAGAGACAACAATAGTACAGAACATAAGTCAGAGGACCAAGAAAAACACAAAGGAATAGTAAGAACTCCTCAACAGTCACAAGAAAACAAAAACCAGTCCACTTGGCCTATTGAGGAGGCACAACAAGGGAGCATCAGAGAAGAAACTCAATGGAACAATAAAACAAAAAATAACCTCAGGAAACCCTCCACCACCACCAAAGGAGATAGAAGAGAAGAAACCAACATAAAACACCACCACAGAAAACCAAAGTCGCCAGCAGCCACCACTCAACATCCTTCCAAAACCCTAGCAGAGCACCACCAAACCCAGCCACCACACATCCTGTTATTTCTAAAACATATATATATATTTAAAACGTCCTTCCGAAGCGAGCGACGGGATTTTGATTCTGTTGACCGGCAGCTTCTTACGAGCAACTCCTCCAACCAAAAATAATGCCGGCAGCTTCTGGCGACTCCGCTGCAGACAAGCTTTTCTCTCCACACAAATCAAAAAATATTATCTTCACACATCGGTAATGTGATATGTCCCTCTTGGACCAAATTACCCTTCTTTCGTTGGCATACTTTACCCATTTATGTCTTAGGAAAGTACGGTTAACTCCTTGGACTTCAAGACTAGCTGTTCAACCATCTTTGAATAGAGGGGTTCACAAGGCCATTAAGGACTCTTTAAATTATCATGTGGGGTCGGACCCCCAATAGGTGTGTCGGTGGACTAGTTCCACCTGGGCATTGTCTGCCACTAAATAGGTCCTGCACTGGGTCCTAAAATACTTCACATCTCCCTTCCAAATTTGATTTATTACTTTGCAAATCGTGCTGTGTTGCGCGCACTTTGAAATTTTCTTACATTACTTAAAATTCCACACCTCTTGATTTTTTCTTAAACAAAATTTTAAAATACCCATAAATTAAGACCCGCCCGATCTACAGATCAACCTCTACTTTTAGTTATTGCACTAAAAGAAACTTTCTATTTTCAAGCCTGCTGTAAAGGCCTGCCCAACGCTGACCTTTTCCTGCAACCTGCAAACGAGCCACGAAGCCCGCAACCTCGCTCCTACCATCAAATTTGGAGCTGGATTTGAAGATCTCCAGGTCATCCTCGGGAAAGCCCCGTTTGTGGTAATGAAGATCGCCACAACGGAAATACAAGAATCGTCTGCAGAATTCAACCTTAACTGCCTTGAAGACTTCCCTGCCTGCAAGAAGTCTACAACTACTGCAGTCACGACACCCGCCAAACTTGCTAGCCCCACTGCTGCTAAGGGGATAGAAGTAATGATTATTGAGGATCAGATTAAGGAATTAACTATCCCACCACCCGTGTTTGAAATCGAATCAAGTTCAAGGGCTATACTGCTGACCCAAACCCAAAAAAGGAACCCTAAACTAAAGGTTCGGAGGGCCATCAAAGCCCAGGCTCCCAAGGAGAAACCAGTTGAGGAGGAGCCTCATAAAATTCAAGAAGTGTTACCGAAAAATTATCCACTCCTACGAAGGAATAGATTCCATCCTCTGACGGATATAGATGGATACGAGAGTATCCGGAAATCACCGTTGCATTATCAACACTTCATGGACATGGCGAGGAAGGAAAGAAATTCACTCCTATCACCCGAGTTAGTGCAGTTTTCAAAAGGCTAGCTACCAAAGAAGGGTGTTCAGTTAGAAAGTTACTTAAAGGAGTGGGAGATGCAATTTACCCTTGTATGAAGAAGGAAATCTTGAAGGATGTCAAGTTCGCCAGACAGTCTCACAAGACAACTGGAGTGCCACCTACTCGCATCCCCTTTTTGTTCCGTTTAGGGAACAGAGTTGATACCGTAGTAAATACTACTAATTATACTGCCACCAGGACCGCAGACCGTCGACCAGATAAGTTGAGACCAGGTCCGAAAATCTTACTCTTTACCCGTTATGGAGACATTTCTACAATCCCAAAGGCAAAGAAAAGATGATTACCTGGCACTGTAGTCGGTCTACACCACGGGGAGCATACTTTCCCTTAACATACTGATGTTTCTACTAAGACACTCTGTCCTGAGACATCATCGTCGAAAAAGAAAAAGATATGGGTACCCAAGGTCGTTGCGCTGATACAGTCTGGTGAGTCCGCAAGATAAAAACAGAAAATGAAACTAGATTCTAAAATATTTGACATCGTTGCAACAATAGTCAATGAGATGGAGGAACAAGTACAGGATGTCCATCAGGGTCCTCCAGATCTTAAAACGATCAAGCAATCAATAATTGAAAATAAAGTTGAGAAACTCAAGATTGAGATTTCTGAGTTAACTTGAGAGCACGGAGTTTCTGTCAATTGTGAAGATGAAAATTTTGATTACAATGATTACTTGGAGGAAGATATCATGGATGTCCATGTAATTGAAAGTAGAGCTGCTACATCTACGTGCGAGGCTCAACATCACACCGAAGAGAACGCCGTAGATGAGTTGCGTAGGGCTGTCCTCCTAATGGATGAGCAAGTTAGTCTATTGAAGAAAAGAATAGAAGAGATGGAAGAAATACCCGCAGCCATGATCGTTATGGCCACTATTCGGGGGCAATCACAAGCACCGTAATTGACTTCTCTAGAGATCAATCAGCCGAAAATCATACACATCACAGATGAAATAAGAGAGGTTGCTTCAACAAATAGGGATGAGAAACATAGAAAGGATTCTCCATCAGGTGATATACCATAAAAAGAATTCAAGCAAATGGTTGAACAAGTGCGGGTCGCCTTAACCCAATCTAAGAGTTGTGCATTGGTTCTAAAGAGTAGACCTTACCCGGAGGAATTCGATGCCATGCCTTTCGCCAAGGGTTTTATGGACCCAAACTTCAAGATATTTGATGGGATTGGAAATCCCAGGCAGTATATAGCATATTTCTGAGCCAGCTGTGGAAGTACAAGGAATTGTGGAGCTCTACTCTTCCAGCAGTTCATCAGCAGCTTGTCAGGAATTTCTTTCGACTGGTTCTTTCGACTGGTACGGTACGCTGACTTGCCCAACGGGTCAGTTAAAACATTTTTTGAGTTGGAATAGTTATTTGTGAAAAGATTTGTCGGGGCACAACATCATGTGTCGATTGGAGAGATCATGATGGAAAGCAAAAGCCTAGCAAAACTTTGGTGGACTATATTTTGAGGTGGAGAAACCTTAGCATGAAGTGTGAACCTCAGCTACAGAAACATCATGCGATTGAAATTCTACTCGAGAGCATTCATGGGCCAGTAGCTTTCATTCTCAAGGGACTCACCATCAAATCCTTTGAGAAGCTACTCAAAAAAGCCAGCAGTCTTCAAGAGGAAATTAAGCACATGGAGCCACACGAAAAGGCTAAGGTGACCAGAGTGTTAAAAAAGAAATCAAGAGTAGTAGCGACCATTGACAAAGGAAAGCAGCCCATAAAGATATATGTAAAAGAGCCTCACCAGTCTACATCATAGTACGCTCAAAAACAGAGTAGTCAATCCAACCAGCAATCGCCTCAAGAAGGATCACCACGAACATGAGATAAGAAAATGTCCCTGTCAGAACGATGTAAAATGATGTATTGTTTCAAAGATGAAGTTATACCTAAAATATTCAGAAGTCTGATGAAGAAGTTGGAGTTCAGACTATCAGATCCGAGGAAGCCCGGAGAGGTGGATAAGAAGAATGAACCAAATTATTCCCCATACCACTAGTTGCTTGGGCACACTATAGAAAAATGCTTCATCTTTAAAGTCTGGCTCGAGAAGAACCTTGAAGAAGAGAACATAACAATCCCGAAAAAATATTTAAAAGAACCTGAAAATGGTTCCATACATATGATTTCAGCCGAGCTAATCTCCCCAATCGATATGTATACTGGAACCGATAGATGGAGTACAACTTGGGATGAACTCAAGAGGGTCCTCAATCAAATACAGGATCCATCAAAACAATCTTTTGCAAATACCAGAGAAGAAGAATGGAATGAGGTTTGAAGTAGATCATCCAAGAAGATACTGAGCAAGATCTAGTCTGCATCAAGACAAGCCGCCATTCAGAGTTAGCAACATACCAAGCCCGAGATGAAGGTTTCGTCAGGAGAGCCATCGTCGTCAAGGACAAAGAAGAAGAAGAAAAGCATCACTACAATGATTGATAGCACGGGGGGTAGGATAGGGGCCGCCTTTACCAGATTAGTTGTCTCGGATTCGGGGAAGAAAATCCTCAAACCTTTGACTTTGTATGATTATCTTTTTATCCCTCCGGGGTCTTATGAGTATAATGATTGTGATTTCAGCTAGATTTTAACTGTTTCTAGTCATAACGTAACTGATTATGACCAATCTAACTTCGATCTTGATCCCCAAAATGATCCTCAAATTGTACTTGAGTATGATGAATTCGTTGACAAATCCAAAGAAGAGATCAATGATACAATTTACAACAGCACCAATAACAAGGAACCAATTCTCGAGCATCACAGTACACCGCTTACCATCAACTTAGATCTTTTCGACGAAGAGGAAGAAACACCGGAAGATTCAAAAATGGTAGCTCAAG
This sequence comes from Phalaenopsis equestris, assembly GCF_001263595.1. NCBI lineage: Eukaryota > Viridiplantae > Streptophyta > Magnoliopsida > Asparagales > Orchidaceae > Phalaenopsis > Phalaenopsis equestris. The sequence continues at coordinate 19,568 of NW_018221482.1, forward strand.
AAGAAGAAATCACTGAAGTTAACTTAAGGAGCTAAAAAGTGTTACCTAAAAAGTGTTACCACCAAGAACCACCAAGAATAGCTCCAACAAATAAAGGAAAGAAAATAATGATCTGAGAAGAGATACGTCCACCTCCACCAGTGGAAGAAGGGAGAGAAATGATATTTATTATGGGTTGGTAATTTGATGGATGTATATATTCTAAATAGGATGTAGCTCATCTTAGGAAGTTGTCGGCCCGATTAAGCATCTACGACACTCTGATCCTGTCAAAGGAGATGAGAGAGTCTATGGTTACAGCTTTGAATGACCCCAAATTACTTAGCTCAGTTGGCCAGCACATCCTTAGATGAAGTTTGTTCGTTGAAAGAACAACCTGGGGTAACCTTGACAGATGAAGACTTGTTGCTCGGTACCGCCGACCACAACCGTCCACTCTACATCTCCGTCAACATCGATAGATTTGTGTTCATTGGCAGATTTGTGTTATCCAGAGTTTTAGTGTATCCTAGAGCCTCCCTTAACTTGATGAGCCTACGGACATTGGCCTATTTGGATATTGAAGCTTAAGAGCTTACGACCGATAAAATGATGTTAAGTGGATTCAACCAAAAGGGAGAAAGAGCCCTTGGATACTCGTGACAACCGCTAAATTTCATATCATCAATGTTGAGACCTCTTTTAATGCTCTACTGGGTCGACCATGGATTCATGAGCACAATATGGTTCCATCATCTCTTCACCAGTGCATCAAATACCGTAAAGATGGTCAAGAAAAATTTCATCAAAGGAGACCTATAACCATTTTCAGTGCATGAAGTTGGTATCCATGAAGATGCTGCCTACTACGCGCCTCCAAAGAGGACTGTCCTCTTTCGTGAAGTTATCACAAACAAAGATGAAGATTCAGAAGAATTACAAAGAGGAGGCCATTCAACTCCGCTTCAGCGATCTTCCACCACTCCCTTATAACAAGTTGGTGAAAGTTCCTTTAGTTCGCGCACCGAGGTTGAGGCCGGGGACGTGGATGAGGAAGGAACAATTTAATTTTTGAACGAACTAGGCCAACCATCAACGTTGGTGATGAAGACTGTTCTGAAGACGAGATAATGATGACAAGACGAAAGGGACAGAAGAAACCTCAATACTAGATATCCTTAGAAGATATAGAGAAGAATGAATATGAAACACTGTATGATCGGATAAACCACTATGTGAATGTTATGACCCTTACTCTGATTCTCCCTCAAAAGGTTGAGAGTTTAGAGGTCAAGGAAGTCCATAGTGTTGGTT
>NW_018221482.1:21044-21702 GCF_001263595.1 Phalaenopsis equestris
TCAAAAGAGGGTCTCGAATTTGGTACAGTCGGACCAGTCGATGATTCTGAATTTTGCATGGTTGTTACTGGTGAGTCAGAAGAGGATTGCCTTGATATAGAGGATGAATCTACTTATCAACTAATAGAAGATGCTCCCCCAGAATTTGAGGAGGAAATTAAATCTACCTTTGATGAATTGAATGAGATTAACCTAGGGACCAAAGCACAACCACGACCTACATTTATAAGTTCTCTACTCAATGACGTAGAATCTGCATAATTGATCAAAGTATAAACAGAATTCAAAGATTGCTTCACATGGAGCTATGATGAAATGCCAGGACTGTCTACAGAAGTAGCAGTTCATAAACTCAGGGTGGATAAGAATATAACCCCAGTAAAATAAGCTCCCAGGAGAATGCACCTCAAAATAGAACAACAAGTCATCACCGAGGTGAAAAAATTAATAGACGCCAACTTTGTAAAAGAAGAGCAATACCCCACATGGTTATCTAACATTGTACCTGCTAAGAAGAAAAATGGGCAGATCCGTGTGGGTGTTGACTTCAGAGATTTGAACAAGGCATGTCCAAAAGATGAATTTCCACTACCCATACCAGAGATGATGGCGGATATCGCTTCAACACCTGAAATTTTCTCTGAAATTTTCTCCTTCA
>NW_018221482.1:21821-24034 GCF_001263595.1 Phalaenopsis equestris
ATACACAGTGATGTCATTCGGATGTCATTCGGCCTAAAGAACGCAGGAGCAACATATCAGCGCGCAATGACGAAGATTTTTTACGACCTCATTCACAACTAAGTAGAAAGCTACATGGATGATTTAGTCATCAAAAGTAAACAAAAAATAGACCATTTGTATGATTTGAGGATCGCGTTTGAACGGTTACGACGATATGACCTTAAAATGAATCCCTTAAAGTGCACCTTTGGCGATACCTCCGAGAAATTTCTAGGATTCGTTGTCCGTCATCGGGGAATCGAGATCGACCCGGATAAGATTAAAGCTATCTTGGAAATTCCTCATCCTAAAATCTTGAAAAAACTACTTTCCTTCCAGGGGAAGTTTGAATATCTGAGACATTTTATTTCTGATCTCTCGGGTAAGTGTCAGCCTTTCTCAGCATTAATTTAAAAGGACGCCAAATTCGTTTGGGAAGAGAAATGTCAGCGGCTTTTCGAGGACGTTAAACAATATTTAACGTCACCTCCTTTCTTGGTTGTCCCTATCCCAGGGAAACCTTTGATACTTTATACTGCGGCCTTAGATGACTCTCTTGGAGCCCTCTTAGCCGAAGTCAATGATGAGGGTAAATAAAATGCAATCTACTACTTGAGTCGTCGCCTAATACCGACGGAGATAAGGTATCCACCTATTGAGAAGCATTGTCTGACATTGATTTTCAGCACCCAAAAGCTTAGACATTACTTGCTTTATCATAAGATTACCCTAATCTTGAAAGTTATTCTGTTGCAATATCTGATGACCCAACCAACACTTTCCAAACGTCTAGCAAGATGGTCAATGATCTTATTGCAATTTGATATAACTTTTGTTCCCCTCCATGCTATTAAGGGACATATACTAGCAGACTTTCTCGCTTCTCACCCACTGCCAGCTGGGTCCTCTCTCAATGACGAGTTACCAAACGAGCAAATACTACAAATGGAATTTTCTAGTGCGCAATGTTGGGAGATGTACTTCGATGGTGCTTTGTCAGCCAAAAAAGACAAAGGATCAGACACAGTTGTACCAGAGTAGGAATCGATTTGATCTTTATCACACCAGACGAGGGTATGTTGAGGTTCTCATACCACCTGGCAGAGCTGTGCACCAACTTTAATCACCGGATTAGGAATGACAATCTCAATGGATATAACAAACATTGCCATATATAGCGACTCCCAACTCGTCATCCAGCAAGTGGCCGGACAATACAAAATTTTGAAACCAAGATTAGCAGAATACTATCAGTACACGATGAAGCTCCTGGAGCAGATTCCTGATGCAAATTTCTACCGGATTCCTAGGGGAGACAATGCCCATGCCGACGCTCTAGCAAAACTTGCTAAGGAAATGGCATGTCCCCAAGAGGATTCCACATGTCCCCCGGAGGATTCTATTGAAATCACAGTGCAAGGAAAACAAGTCTTATCTCAGATTGATCTCAAAACTCTACACAAACTCGAAAATGAAGAAGCAATAAATACAGTTGCAGACATCAATGAAAATTGGCGCAAGCCATTAATAGAATATTGACATACTGGAAAACTGCTAGAAGAAAAGTCTGAAGCACATCACATCACAAGAAGAGTCATGTCTTAAGCCCTGATGGGAAATGTTCTCTATAGAAGATCTTTAAACCAGATGTGGCTACGGTGTTTGAGTAGAGCCGAAGCATAAAATATTGTCAAAGAGGTACATGACGGATTGTGTGGCGCTCACCAGTTAGGGCCGAAAATGACTGGATATTATTAGCCAGCAATGATGTCCGACTTCATGAATACAACCAGAAAATGTCTCCAATGTCAAGTGCACGGAGTGGTCTTACACCAACCTCCGAATGTGCTACACCCAACTGTTGCCTTGTGTCCATTTGAGTGTTGGGGCACGGACATAGGTCTGATAGACCCTCCATCTTCCAAAGGACACCGGTTTATACTTGTCGCTAGAGATTATTTCTCCAAATGGGCAGAGGCAGTACCGTTACCTAAGGTTACGGCACAGCCTGTCCTTCAATTTTTCAAAAGTCAAATTGTCTACCGTCTCAGAGTACCGCGAAGAATAATTTTTGACAGTGGGACAGCTTTCAGAAGCACAAAGATCAATAATTTTTTCAAAAGACATGGGATATATTGGAGATACTTTACGATTTACTATCCCAGAGCAAATTTACTATCCCAGAGCATCAA
>NW_018221482.1:24167-24386 GCF_001263595.1 Phalaenopsis equestris
AGATGACTTTCAGGACTCCGACTCCCACTCAGTGTACACCTTATATGCTCGTGTACGGGTCCGAGACCGTGCTACCGCTAGAAATCCAGACACCGTCTCTTAGAGTTGCTATTGCCAACCAACTTACAACAGGAGAAAGTGCAAAACTCAGACTTGAGGAATTAGAGAGTCTTGAAGGAAAATGACTAGAAGCACAACAACATTTGGAGCTTTATCAAG
>NW_018221482.1:24419-30976 GCF_001263595.1 Phalaenopsis equestris
GCCCAAGGACATTCAAAATTGGTGACCTCGTACTCGTGCTCAAGAGACCGAATCTTTCACGCCACAAAATAGGTGGAAAATCTGAGCCAACTTGGGAGGGACCATTTGTCGTTGAAAAGGTCTACACAAGAGGAGCCTACCAGTTAGTGGACTTCTAAGGCGAAAGACCCATGTTACCAATAAATGGATGGTATCTGAAAACCGTGCTGCTTGCTTTGAAAATTTGAAACTTTGATTGTTTTTGGGGTTTTCTATGTGGTCAAATGCCTATGAACGGGTCAAAATTTTGTAATTAACATAAATATAATGAAAATTTTGAGAAAAAAAAAATTCTTAAATTTCAAATTTTCTTCTTTCCACTTTTAAACTTAATGTTCCAAAAAAATTTAACAAAATTCATATATAACTAAACAATTCATTTCACTAAAATAAGCCAAAATTCACTTCAATAAATACTTTGTTTTGTTCTTATTCATGCTAAGTTTCGACCCACTGACGTTTTTCCTGTCGTTTGCAAAAAAATATCGGGACAAAGGCTGATCTTTGCTTTCAAGGATGGCTGGAACCTCGAACTAAATGAGTAAACTTCAACATGGATTTTAACCAGGTTGACATGGACTACAAAGGTCCTCTCATGAATATGGTCAGCTGCAAAGAGAAAGAGGGATTGCCTTCACTGCTAAGGGTGACCGCCAAAGATAATGCACTACACAAAGGCAAGAACGTGATAATAGAGCAAGATCTGATGGAAGGGCCCAGCCATCTGCCCTCCATGATAGCTACACCAGCTGGAGGCCTAGTAGCCACCAATAGCAAAAGACTGCCAAGCAGATGATTTGCTTCACAGGATGCAACACAGAAATGCCAGCAGCAAGAAACAGAGGGCATTTCTACGAGAAGAATGCAGACGTAAGAGAGAGACAAACAACTTACTCACCCCTATTCCTGAGGGGCATATTTATGATCCATACATGAAAGAAACTTCTGCTAGCCTACCCACCACAGATGAACACCTTTAGCTTTAGATGTTTTATGCAAGGGTTGCCCGACGTGCAACGCTGAGATACCTGCAAGGAAATCAACCATAGAGGCGTTTGTAGAATGCTCAGATTGTAATGTACAACATTTACGACATTTCAGTACATTGGAAGAGTATACCTCCAGCACCGATGGGTCTCAGACTTCAGATTTTATGATGGATGAGCCATACGTCCCACTGGGGACAGATCAGTATATACCATGGAGCCCAGGGTCGTACATCTCGCTAGATACCGACTCTCGTGTTCCAGATCAGCCAGTGCCAGTTTGGGTGCCGTCGATGTTCAGAGGGAGGAGCGCCCGCGATAGCTACCGACTCATAGTACGATGGAGTACTACAAAATAAGAAAAGTAAATAAAAGAGAATTTGAATTTTATAAAGAAGTTCAAAGAAGAATCGTCAACATACTGGAAGGCCAGGAGCTGTATATCAGGGTTTTCTCCGAGAGTGACGAAAGAAGCATTCTCAACTACATCTTCAATTTGAGAGATAGAGGCCGGGCAGGCCTTCTCATGGAAAGAACATGCTGATCCGAAGAAATGGATGAGAGGAAAAGGAAGAATCACCATTCAGTGCGGTTGTTGTTATAATTTTACAAATGACAGACAGGAAAATTTTCTAGGGATCCTTAGACATGACCAGGTAGATCCACTATCTCCTATAATAAGGTGGATGATCAAGAGCTGCATCATCAACATATATAACGGGGGAGACTGCATACCTCCTCACATTGATCATCATGATTTTGTAAGACCCATCTGCACGGATCTGCACGGTCTCATTTCTTCTGAGCAAGAGCAATATATTATTTGGGAAAGAGATTGACATTGTCGGCCCTGGCGAGTTCAAAGGAACTGTAGAGATTCCACTGCTAGTTACTTCAGTTTTGATTCTAAAAGGAAATGGGGCAGATGTAGCCAAACATTGCATTCCAGGGGTACGACGCCATAGGGTGTTTGTGACCTTCCGTAAGATGGACGACAGCAAAATATCATATGGATTTCAGCCAGACCCGGAACTGGAAGAGCTACTGCCGTATGAGCTATGAGAGGGTTGTACCTCTAAGTACATGAAAGGAACTCTTGTCCTGGAGCATGACTTAGAAAGTCTACTCGATCAGGAGCTCGTCGTACCTGATACAAGGAGCTCATCGTACCTGGAAGGGTCACAGGGTTCACTTTCCTTTTTTTATATAGCAACATGATATGTATCTGATATATTCAACCGACAATGTATTCATGGCATGAGATGATCTGGATGTACTTCAACATGGACAATATATTTTACATTTTTAGGCATTAGCCTATGTTTGATCTGTGACATCTTTATTGAAGTAGATTAAAAGAAATTTCTCTCAGAACTGTGCCTTTTTGTCAGTTGCCTTTTTGTGAGATGGATGGAAGCCACGAACCACACGTTGGTTCAGAATTTCAAAGAACGAAGAACGAAACAATAAACTTTTAACAATAAATAAAATTCAAATAAAAATAATCACAAATGAATAAACAACAAAACAACTTTCTTTTGAAAATCAACCAATTAAAATTAAAATTTTAAAGACATATTTTTGAAAAATTAAATGTGATAAAAAAATAAGAAAATAAAATGAATATATTGAGTGGATTCTCTCGTTTTCAGAGTTTCTTACTCTTTGTGCGCGTTGGATATGAGTCCTAGTGCTTTCCTTCCTAAAGTGACACATATATTTTCTTGTTACCTCTTGAGTTGGATATGAGTCATAGTACTTTCCTTCTCAATGTAGCACATATATTCTCTTGTCACCGCTTGGGTTGGATGTGAGTCCTAGTGCTTTCCTTCCTAACGTGACGTACATATTTTCTTGTTACCTATTGAGTTAGATGTAAGCCTCAGTGGTTCCCTCCTAAATGTAGCAAACTTTTTCTTCATCATCGCTTGCGATTGGATGTGAGTCCTAGCGCTTTCCTTCCTAACATGACATATATATTCTCCCTGTCATATGTTAGTTCGAATATAACTCCCCAGTGGTAACTCAAACTGGTACAATCCTTTCTTTCTCGAGATATCCTTAACGGTCGCCGTCTTCTACACTGTTGTTACCCTTTAGTGCCGAATGTGAGCCTCTGTATTTTCCATCTCGAATCGGTCCTCCTACACAATCCTATTCTCATCTTTTGAAATAAGTTTCAAGACCACCTTAAATGGATTATGGCATCTGATTTTTATTTTGGGATTGATACCCAAATTTCAATTCACACCTTGGGGTCAACACATATATACTGACTCCCATCCTTTATCAATACTTAAAATTTCATAACTCAAAATTCACTCTTCGATCACCAGCGAGGGTCCCTACTCCTTGATTTCAAACAAATGATCATCGGCTAATTTCCCAACGGAAACAAATCAGACACACAACTCTACACTCCTTTCTATGTCCGTTGAGTTAGGAGTTTGTATTAGTTTTTTTGATCTTGTCGGTCAACACCAATACACGCGGCGTGCTTGCCCAGCACACCACACTACTTTACTACTGACTATTCTTAGAAAACTAGACAAAGAACCCTCATAGACAAGAACCCTCACCATTAGAAATTCTAAACTTTTCTCTACTAAACTTTAAGTTCCACATTTTGGTCATAACCTCTAGCACTTAGTAGGTGGGGTCACTATGGGGGAACTCAAGATGAGTCACCCTTAGGACTACTGGACCTTAGGGTTGATCCTGGGTGTTAGTTTAGGGCTAAGGCAATCACTTACATTCACAATCACTCACTACCCTAAACCTAGAATTTCTAGGCTCTGGTCCCTTGATACTTTTGGGAGACTCCTGTAGGAGGTCGCCTAAATCCATTAGCCCTGGGCTAGCGTTTAGCTAAGACCACTACATAGAGGACCCAAAATGGGGGTTTCCATTAGTCCATGGCTTATTGATCGTGGTTGGCACTCCAACTCTACCAAGATACACAACCTAGCCTTTTGCCCCTAAACTCCCCCAAATTACCTAGATACCTTTGGAACCCCAAATTTGGCCAAAATTTCAAAGTCTACTCAAAATATCCAACTTGATTCAAAAATAATTTCAAACACCTTGAAAACACCCAAACTACCCAAAATCACCAAAATTGGCCAAATTACCAAAATACCCCTCCTTACCCCAAAATTCCAAAAATTCCAAAAATCTCAAAAATTCCCAAAACCTCCCAAATATTCCTAATTTTATTTTTTTCAACAATCGCATGACCCAAATTGACCAATTTGACCATCTTTGACCAAAACCCCAAATTGGCCTTTAAAGGCCTATATTTTCCCCAAATCACTCTAAATTTTTATCAAATTGGTCTCAATTTACCCCAATTCCAATTCTAAACTAAAATTCAACCTTGATGTGACCAATCTAGACCAAATCCAAGCTCAATTGGTTCATGATTTGAACCCAATTTTGCTTTAGATCAAAACCCCAATTTTGGCCCCATGACTTGGTTCCACCAAATTGAACCCATAGCCCACTCAATTGGCCACAATTTGTGTTGAAAAAACTTTCATAACATCCCCATACATCAAAATTGACCTTCAATTGGCCTTGGTGAGGCCTCAATTTCATTTGATTTCAACCTAAGTCCAAAAGCCCCAAATTTGCTCCAAATTGGCCATGTCTCAAAACCTCACCAAATTGAGGGCCTTAACCCTAAAATTTCTACTCCATACCTTCTTGAAAAATATTTAAAATATCTCCCTTGAACATTTGAACCATTTAATGTGGACTTAGCCCAAGGCTAGCCCAAACTAGACCCATGTCTAGCCCAACATGCCCCTAGCCTAACATGCCCAAATTGACCAAATTTCCAAAATCCCTCAAGTTGAGCCTCCAATTGAACTCAAAATCCTTTCAATCCTTTACCAAAAATGTTCATTACTTCTTCATAATAATCATATACACAATGTTGATCAATCAATTAGGTTAATTGACATGGCTAACCTAGCCCAAACCTAAGCTTTGATCACTTATACCCACATTTAACCCTTGCATTAAAGATGGCCTAACCACCTTAAAGCAATCAAATTAACTCCACCTCAGCCATTAGTTAGACCCTAAGACTGAGCCAAAACTCTTCTAACCCAAGCTAGATGATCCATGGACCAAAAGTCCCCCAAATTAAGGGATCTTATTACCAAAAATACTCTTCAGATACCCTTACCAAAACTAAACCCCATTGCACTAAGTTATTTTGACAGATTCCCCTGGACGCCCTGAGCACCTAGCCACCTCCCCCTGTGCTTGCCAGTCATCGGAGAAGCTCAAAACTAAGAGCCACCCCAATGGAACTTCACCCAAATCAAATCTAGAGTCCGGCTCAGCTAAAGAAAATTATAGAGCTCCTCTGCCTTCCGCCTAAGCAGCACAATGCACCCCCTAATTGGCCATGACAACCACCCCTTAGCCATTTTTATAAAAATCACCTCCCACGGCCATAGGAAGTAGTGCTAAAAATTATTAGAGAGACCTCTCCAAACTAACCATAGAGCTTCCCTAAGATCCCCTCAGTGCATTCCAACTGTTTTCCCTCACCAATTTCCATTGTTGGAGGTCAATTGTCGGAGTTCAATTTTGAGCTTGAAATCTTGCCAGAATGAGCTCGAAATCTTGCCAGAAACCAGGACAGAGCCCAATACACCTCCAAAGTCTGCCAAACTCAATTTAACTTCACACACACCATCACAACAGTGGAATAAGCTCAAGCCCCATCAAATTCTCCTTTCACAGAGCCTCTACCATAGCTCTAGATCAACACCCAAATCCGGTCGTGATCGAAATCATACCTAGCCCTTACATCAAGAATAAAGACTCAATCCCTATCCTCTTTAAATCACAATGAATGTGCCAAGACTCTCTGATCAAAGCTTCACTTCTCAGAGCAAAGGTATAAAATCTCTCCCCCTCCCGAGCCTCTTTTGATTCTCCATTTGCTTAGAGTTAATTTGATGGCTTGATCACCTTATGGATGTGATTGTCTAGTCTAGATGAGCATTTAAAAAAAAATTCATCCAATTTGGTTAAGAAATGAGAGAGATCTTAATTAAGGCTAGAAGATGGAAGGTTCTCGGGCTAGGCTATCGGGGACGATGACGAAGCGTCGTCTGATCGCGCGTGTATCGGATTGACGGTTGAAATGAAGTCGGACAAAGCTTCCTTACATGAACAGCGGGACGCGTGGCTGCTTATGTGGATGGCAACGACAAATGGGAGCACGCCGCGTGGAGTTTGGAGCTGCCTAGGATCTAGATGGCGCCACATTGTTTAAATAGATAAATAGGGGATTTAAAAAATAAGAAAATGATCCCTAACTTTAAAGATTCATATATTGGTGTGAAAAAATCATAAAAATAAAATTAAAACACCCTCATGCTTAGTGAACAGAGGAGAATAATGTGAAAATAATTTGGGGTCCATTTGACGCATATTTTATTTTTATTTAATTAAACACTGATTTGGATGTTTTGATTCTCCACGCATCGCATGTAGTGATATCACCATGGC
>NW_018221482.1:31105-32094 GCF_001263595.1 Phalaenopsis equestris
TAATCATATTTTTCAAGTTTATGTGCAAATATAGAGTAAAATCAAAATTTCCTTGTTAACAGAAGAAAATGTTGCCTGAACATACAAGGATAAAAAATCCAAAAGAATTTTGGAAGTTTTATGATGACCAGAGAGCCTTTAGGAAAATTTCTCATGAGTCAAGTCATTCAAAATACACCTAATCTTTACAAACCCTAAATCACTAAGGTAATTAATTTTGAAAAATACAAACAACAAAATGACTTGATTTTTTATCTCAACTATTGTTTAGGATTCATAAAACTCACCATTAAAATTTCAAAGCATTTTGAGTTCATTTGGTAACTTAAGTTGATTTTTAAGGATAATTAACATTTTTGTCACTTAAATGATATTTAAAAATAAAAATATAACTAAAAAATTTATAAAAACTTTTTTTTTGAGTTCTTTGTGATTGGGGGTATTTTTTAAAAATAAAATGGAGTTTAAAATAAAAACTTGATTTTTAACCTATTTTAAATATTTAAATATTTAAATATCCATAAAAATAAAAAAAAATAATAAAATTCATGGAAATATTCTAAATTGCTTCCTAAGTACTTAGGAACAATTACAATATTTTTCCTAATTTTCTAAATAAAGATTGTGAATTTTAAAGCTTAATAATAATTTTTAAAGGCTAAAAATGGGTTTTCACTAACAATTATTTCGATAAATCAAATAAAATTTAGAAAAATATAAAATTTCTCCTCTGTGTTCTCTAACCTCTGGATAATTTTTCAAAAATATAAAACTCAATTTTCCCCTTTTAAAATATTTTCACATTTAATAAATACCCCAGAATTTAAAATAATTCTTAAAATTCAAATAAAATTCAAAAATTCATGAAATTTAATTGAAAGGCTTCTCTAGTCCAAGTCTACCTCCAGTAAAAATTTCAAGGGACTAGGATTTACCTTATCTTAAGTTAGGGATTTTCTTTGAAAAAACCTATTTTTGCATGCAAATAC
>NW_018221482.1:32108-32799 GCF_001263595.1 Phalaenopsis equestris
AATTAAATTAAATTTTGAAAAATCACATTTTCTCCTCTCATGTCTTAATTGACCCATGAATGAGGTAGGATAAAAATTTCAATGTTATTTGGATTAAATTTGATAAATTATGAAGTGTTGTAGCCTTAAGGGCACATGTGTAATTTTGGAAATTTAACCTTTATTAACATTTAGACTTAATTCAAGGAGGGAAATGGGTAACCTCTGATCTTAATTTGGATGTTTGAAACAGAAGGGGTTAATTGGTAGAAACCAACCTCACTTTCTTAATTGAAAAGATAAGTTAATAAATTTCTAAATTATTAAAATTTGGAAGTTTATTAAAATAAAATTAACCCAGGTCTTACGGGTATGAATTTTAAAGTCAATAATTAAATCAACTTATTACCCTATTTTGATTTTCAAATAAAATTCAAATCATGAATCATGACCACCTACAGCTTAACCTTTTCAAAACTAACTAAGACACTCACCTAGGTCTTAAGGGCTTAGTAGTGACTTAGGCTAAATCAAGTTTCATTTAAATGAGGACTAGAAAAGCAAATATAAATTAAAACTAAGACGTCTTTCAATCTCTACAAGCCCAATTAGGGTTAAAATTTGGTTAAGTGCTCCAATAACACTACTCCAATAACACTAACTTGTTCACCCACATAATTTTCAAAATTAAATTACAGATGATAATTACCTT
>NW_018221482.1:32879-33454 GCF_001263595.1 Phalaenopsis equestris
AAGTAACATAATAATTTTAAAAGAACTCGGGATTTTCCACCAGGCAGCGAGAGAGTAGCACAAACCTGTTTTTTTCTCTAGATCTGTTGGATACCTCGGAGATCTACTAAACTTAATATATTTTGCTTGGCAACATCATCCTTAATTAAACTCCTAAGGACCCACGAAGATATGGCCTAGGGTTAGATAGGTCGTCAAAATTTTACTTCCCTTTTTCATATAAATTGCCTTAACATGATTTTTGAGTTTCAGGTTATAGAATGCGAAGACTCGCCAGGTACGCTTTTATAGTTTTTTTAGCGTTGTCTTTCTTGTACTTTTATACTAGACTTTTATGCTTATACAAATTTGCATGCTAAACAACGATGTCACCCTGCATGAAAACTAAAACTATTAAAATAGGCACAAAACCAAAACCAAAACTAAAACTAAAATCAACCAAGATAAAATTCACCGCCACAACATTTAAAATATAAACAACTCAAAATTTAATCACAAACATCACATAAAACTACAATTGCAACTAAATTAAGATGTCTCTATCGGATGATCGGGAATCCCTTAGAGGAGATAAC
>NW_018221482.1:33537-34077 GCF_001263595.1 Phalaenopsis equestris
GAAAATAGTGGTGTCAGAACGAGGGAACCGTAGGATCCTAACCGATGTCACTCTAATCAACTTTAACATGCCCCCATAAAATTTAAAGAACTACAACCACAGGGCCACCTAATTTGACATCATAACTTGACACACTAGAAAACTCAAAACTTATTACGACAAGGAGCTTGGAGCTAGCATGGTGGGCAGCACGACCATCTTCAATAGCAAAACCTGTCTTCCCCAGCTAAACCAATCTTCCTTCCTTAGATATAAACAAAAAAGCCATAGGACTTCGAGGTTGCTTGCTTATGCAACGTAAATCCTCACCTTATCTTTAGGCCTTCGTACAACTCTGTTATACAATATAAGCCCTAACTCGTCTTAGGATTTTGAGTTCGTCATTCGTCATGCCCTAAACCCTCACATCTTCCAGGCTATTTGTGTGATAGTTTCACACGAATGTAAGCCCTAACTAATAAAATTAACAGGATGAAACACCTAAATATTTCTCTTCAAAACTGAAGCCAAACATTATGATAGCTTGGGAAGTCACCAAGG